>NC_037598.1:25726155-25858655 GCF_003073045.1 Pomacea canaliculata
CATACACCAACGTTAACAACATCCACACATACACCCCAAAAAAAAACGTTTACAACGTCAACACACATACACCAAACGTTAACAACATCACACATACACCAACGCTTAACACCGCGTCAACACACATACACCAACGTTAACAACTCAACACAATACACCACTTAAAACGTCACACACATCACCAACGTTAACAACATCAACACACATACACCACAGTTAACAACATTCAAACACACATACAAACGTAACAAACGTCAAACAAACTACACCAACGTTAACAACGTCACACATACACCAACCGTAATACAACGGTCAACACACATACACCAACGTTAACAATCGTTCAACACACATACACCAACGTTAACAACGTCAAACACATTACACCAACGTTAACAACGTCAACAACACACCATACACCAACGTTAACAACGTCATCACACATACACCAACGTTAACAAACCGCAACACACATACACCAACGTTAACAACCGTCACACATACACAACTTAACAACGTCAACACACCATACACCAACCGTACAACGTCCAACACACATTACAACCAAACGTTAACAACATCACAAACACCAACGTTAACAACACACACATACACCAACGTTAACAAACGTCAACACACATACACAACGTTACCAATCGTCAACACACATACACAACGTTCACAACGTCCACCATACACCAACGTTAAAACAGTCAACACACATACACCAACGTTACAACGTCAACCACACCATACACCAACGTTAAACAACATCACAATACCACCAACGTTTACACGTCGAACACAACATCACCAACGTTACACATCACAATTACACCAACAGTTAACAACGTCAACACACATACAACCAACGTTAACAACGTCAACACAACATCACAACGTTAACAACGTTTTCATCACAGCATACACCAAACGTAACAACATCAACACACATACACCCAAACGTTAACAACATCACATACACCATAACAACGTCAAACACACATACACCACCGTTAACAAACAAACACAACACCAACGTAACAAACGTCACACATACGTTAGACAACCGTCAACACACATACACCAACGTTAACAAACGTCAACACACATACCCAACGTTAACCAACGTCAACACACATACCCAACGTTACAACATCACCATTAACAACGGTAACAACCACACACATACACCAACGTTAAAACATCCACACACACCGTTTACAAAACGTTAACCAACTAACACATCACACATACACCAAACGTTAACAACGTCAACACACATACTAGACAACGCGTGTTAACAAACTGCATCACACAGACACCAACGTTAATAACGTAACCGCTCGTAACACCAGCGTCTGCACGGTCCAACACACTACTTAGACCAAGGTTAACAATACATCACACATACACCAACGTGTAGACGCTTTACAACGTCAACACACATACAGGCCAACGTTAGGCAATCTTGTCAAACTGATACCACAATAAACGGTGTGAAATAACGTTCATAACACAGTGAGACAACACCAAACGTTTGAACAAATGCAACACACCCTCCATACACACTACACCCAAACGTTAAAGAACAACGTCAACACACTACCAGCGTAACTTTAACGGAACGTCAACAAACACATACACTACTATAACTTGAACAAATTCCAGCACATACAGGTCAACACACAGTTACCAAGCGTCACAACAGCACATACAACCAAACGTTTAACACGTCAACCACATTACACAACCGTAACAACGGTCAGGAACCACGATACACCAACGTACGTAACAACGTCAACCAACACATTACACATTCACACATAACGTTAACTACATGACAGTATACATACACCAACGTTAAACAACGTCAACAACCATACATCCGCAAGCAAGTACACCAACGTTACAACAACGTACGCACACAACCGTTACCAAACGTTCAACAACACACATACACCATAAACGTGTTAAACAGCGTCAAACACTAATACACACGTTACGACGTAAACATCAACAACACCAGGAGAACGTTGAACACATCACAGCTATTACCACAACGTGTTTAACACGTCAAGCCACAGTACACCCAACGTTTACCGTAGAGAAACGTCACGACATCGACACAACCAACGGTGATTAACAACGTCAACACACACACAACGAGCATAAGACAACGTTAACACGATCATACACCCGTTTCAGACTGGTTAAACCACAAGGTCAACACAATACACCAACGTTCGAAACAAAATCACACATTGGCACAAGCGTTCATACAATCAACACACACACAAAAGCTCAACGTTAAACACACATAACCACCGATACGTGTACATATCACCCTATACACCGACACAATTACAACGCTGAAACACACAACATACACCAAACGTTAACATCACACATACACCAGACGTTAACAAACGTTCAACACAACCATGAACATCAATCAAAACACCAACGTTAACAACATCAACATCACATACACCAACGTTTACAACGTCAACACACATACCACCAACGTTACACAACATCACACATACACCAACGTTAACAACGTCAACACCACATACGCAGCACCAACGTTAACAACCTCAACAGCTCTGACTCACCAACGAAAGCAACATCACACATACACCAACGTTAAACAACGTCAACACACATACACAATGCGTTAACAACACAAACACACAACATCCCGAGCGACGTTACACTATACACCTACATACACCAACGTTAACAACGTCAACACACATACACAACGTTAACACTCAAACACACATACACCAACGTTAACAACATCACAACATACACCAACGTTTACAACGGGTGTCAACACTAGACACCACACCACTATGTACGTATAACAACAGATCACACACATACACCAACGTTAACAAACGTCAACCACATACACCAACGTTAACAACCGTCAACACACATACACCAACGTTAACACGTACTCACACATACACCAACGTTAACAACGTCAACACAACCGTGAACAAACCAACACACTACACCAACGTTACAAACGTCAACACACATACACGCAACGGTTAACATAACGATCACACTACCAACACCAACGAACAACCCGTCAACACGCGCAATACAGCCATCAGCCCAACGTTTAACAACGTCAACAACCACATACCACCAGACGTACACTCCAACACACAAACACCAACCAAACGTTAACTGAAACGCAAACACACATACACCAACCGTAACAGCTACGTCATCACACCATACGCAACGTTGAACCAACTGGAACGTCAACCACTTTATTACATACACAAACGAGATAACAGCATACACACTCACACCGACGTTTCACACATGACACCAAAGTTACACCAACACGGTTAACAACGATAACACAGCAACAACCAACACACAATAAACAATCACACGTATAACAACACAATCACACACAATATTATTTCAACGTTAACACGTCAATCACACAAATACACAAACAGTTAACAACGTCACATACATAACACAACATAACCAACGTTTAACACGTCACATACACAGAACGTACAACATACACATACAACGTTTAACAAACAACACACATACACACAACGTTAACAACGTCATAGCACCACCACGACGTACACACACCAACACATGACAATAACACGTAATATCATCATACACCAACGTTAACAACAACACACATACCACACCAACGTTAACAACGTCAACACACATACACCAACGTTCAAACGTCACACAATACGTTAACCAACAACGTTCACACATACACCAACGTTAACAACACACACTAACGTTAACAACATCAATCACATACACCAACGTTAACAACGTCAACACACAGTACACCTTAAACGTCAAAACAACGTAAACACACATACACCACACAGTTACACCAACATCAACGTTAACAACGTCATACACAACGTACACACAACGTTTAACAACGTAACACACATACATCCACAAACACACCGTTACGTTTAACAGCGTCACAACACACCAACGTTAACAACGTCATTCACATCAACTTACATCCCGGAACGTTGACAACATCACACACAGCATACACCAACAACGTTAACAACGTCAACACACTAGACTTACCCACACCAACGCATAGCCACGTTAAAAGAACAACGTAACAACACATCACACACGTAGATCACACATCAACACCAACGTTAACAACGTCAACCACACATACACCAACGTTACCCAAACGCTTAACGTCAACACACATACACCAACGTTCGACACATAACACACATTTAACAAGCGTCACATACACCACAACGTTAACAACGTCAATCACACATATAACCACAACATCACCGTTAACACGTTACAACACCACGTAATCACACTAACAACGTCACACACATACACACCAACGTCTAACAACCAACACACATACACCAACGTTAACAACGTCAACACACATACACCACACAACGTCAATACCACACCAACGCAACCACGTTAACATACACCAACGTTAACAAGTCAACACACATACACCAACGTTAACAACGTCAACACACATACACCAACGTTAAACAACGTCACCATACACCAACGTTAACAACGTCAACACACATACACCAACGTCAACACCGTCACCACATAACACCAACCGTTAAACGTTCAACACACATATACACCAACGTTTAACAACGTTCAAATACACACATACACCAACTAACAACGTCAACACACACTACACCAACGTTAACAACGTCAACACACACCAACGTTAACACGTCAAACACACTCACATTTTTACGTTAAACAACGTCACAACAACACACATACCACATAACAACGTTTAACAACGTATCAATTCATAAAGTTAATTCACACATACACCACGTTACAACGTCACACACACATTACACCAACGTCAAACACGTCCATTGTCCACGTTAACACATCGTAACAACGTACACAAGTTAACAACTCGACACCAACGTTACACAACGTCAAACACACCAACGTTAACAACGTGTCAACACACAACACCAACGTTCCACATACACACGTTTACTTACGTTCAACGGTCACACATACACCAACGTTACACAACACACACATACACCAACGTTAACAAGTACAACACATACACAAACCAACGCCAACACTTACCATCCAACGTTCAAGACACACATACACAACGTTACCAACTCAACACACATACACCTAACGTTAACAAGTCACACATAGGCACCAACGTTATACACATCACACACTACACTGTTAAACGTTACGGTGCACCAACGTAACACACATACACACGTAACGACAATACACTCAACACAACGCTCACATACTACAACCAAAGTTAACAACAACACACAATTCTTACAACTACTAACCAACGTTAATAACACACAAGCATCAATACTCAAGCCACACATATGTTAACAATGCTACCGTACGTAAGGGAATACATAGTTGAGGATCATTTGAATCTCTGTCTTATTCATGTACTGTTCATGTGAAAAAGGTTGAAGTTTATAGTAGAATGTTGCGTTTAAGAAGAGAAATTACACGGACTCTTTCGTTGCTTGACGGAACTCTCGTTCTCGGTCACGTGACCTTATGACGTTTCAGTAGGATTGTTTACATGTGAGACCGACCATGCCTGCACCGATTGCCACGAAAAAAATGGGAAAAAGATTCGACATTGTCATCATTTTCCGAAAGACAGATCGAGCCTCTTACAAAAAGAGTTGTGTCATACAATAAAAGGCTCGGAATGCCACACGTTGGTAGCCCAGAGAGTGGGGAGGTGTTGTGCAAGCATTTTGTTGACGATCAGTGCTTTACTAGCCGGACTCGAAATGTCCCGAACAGTTAGATTGGGCCTTCAAGGCACAGCTTCTGCAGATGCAATTCCGACATTTTTCAACACAATGAAATTTCTCGAAAAAGAATGAAGGATCTATCTGACAGACGAGTTTCACTTGCCAAACGACTACAGCATAAACAGGTCAGTGTCAGTTGCTATGTACTGTTACCTGTGTTTACAAAATGCACTTTTCATTATTGCAGATAACATTACAATATACATATATCAAAGACTTGTACATATTCTATAAAACAATAAACGTGTTATGTGGTTACTTATAATAAGCGGGTTTCAATAGGTAAAAATTCATAGTACATGCATAATAAATGAAAAATGTCAGCATCAAACTGAAAGTGTAAAAGAAATGATTGTTGAAATCTGCCACTTGTTACATTATTTTTTTTAAAAATCATTGTTTGCTTTATTAAATGAAATATTTTTAAATTCATATTTTGAAAAAGACAGCCTATTGTTTATGAAAATCTAAAAAGAAATAAAATTCATGTGAAAGGTATTTCCTACATAAATGAGCTTATCAACAATGTAGTGAAATCTATGTGCAGTACACTGCGGAAGTTAGACTTGATATTTCAACATTTGAAAATTAGAGTAATATAAATGATTGTGTTTTATGTTGGATACTGTAAAGAATTAAAAATAATAATAGCTTGATCACATGGTATAATCATACATGTTTTATTATTGTTTTAATGTTTGTGGAATGATTACTTTATAAAACTTTAATGTTCAGACTATAACAGTCAGTCACAACAAACAGTTCAACTGTGCTTAAATAAAAGGTCCAGACCCAGATCTCAGCTCCAATCCTGAAAAGATAATGGGCCACTTTTTAGTTTCTTTTCTCTATTACACATCTCTTTATCTAAAATTGGCATGAATTCCAAACTGCATGCCAGATATTTTCTTCTTATAAGGATATTCAAGGCCAAAATATGTGCAGTTTTAAACACTTAGATAAAAAATAATTTTATATGGCTTTGTAAAATTTTTATGTGGATAAATTTTTTTCATAATGAAATGAAAAGAAGGAAATTGTGTCTATAAATGTCTGCTAGGTGTGATCCTGATATTGATATGGGAGTCAGAAAATGAAAATGACACTCAGAGTGGAATAATTCAGCAGTCGAGGAGCACCAGTAAACAAAATTTATATTGCAGTTACTAACAAACAGTCAGTTACTTGATATTATATCAGAGAACATGCTAGCACAAGAATTTAAAGCTGATATTTAGCTATAAAATGATTTATTGGCTTTAACTATGATTTTAGTCTCGATATTTGTCTCTAGGTTCTCAGAAAGATGAACTGGCACAATCCCTCCTGGAAAGAAAATTTATCCATTCACGAAAAGAAGTTAGAGCTGCTGGAGTGTCTGCAGGCAGTGTAGCAACCCTCTATCACAACTATATATGAGAGTCACATAGAAGTCAAATTTTATAACCATATCCAGATGGCTCCTGTGGCCATCATTACTCTGGACATCACAGCCACACTCTTTTAGGCTTCCTATAATGTTAACCTTTTGACAAGTACACAAACACACATGTGTCTCAAATTGTCCACTTGGTTTATTGGAATCCATAACTGTGCAAGAATTAAGAAAATTATGACAAAATACATTGTTAAACTGTTTTAAATGCTTACAGAGCAATCAAATGAAAAATTCACATGAGTGGAACTTGAGGAAATAAAAAGATTAAGCCAGAGAAGTGTCTGTATATTATGTGAAAGAAAGAAATCAGTGGTCTCAACAGTTTTCCTTGCATTATTATTAGTTTGTAAGAAAATTAAAGAATGAAAGGTAAATTCAGCACCAAGTATTTCAGAAATGATGTTTGTAAAATAAAAATGCCAGATGCATGCAAGATTTGTTTTGGACATAAAGATAAAGTGTGTCCCATACCTGAGTTTGAACAAATAAAGAAATAAATGTTAACAAAGGGAAGATTTTATTTACAATTCATGTCAGATACATGAAGTATTTTATGCATCTGATATGAAATGTGTCCAATAACTGGATTTGGATAAATGTAACAATTTTCATGATGTATATGGGAAATTTTCTCCAATTCACTTTAAAGCTTTTACTCTACATTTTTTTATGCTTCAACATTTGTTGTGGCCATTCCTCACAATGCTCACAAATGCACCAGTCTGAAACTGTGATAAATGAATCTATGTGTAAATACACATTTAAACAACAAACATATAAGTTCAAAAGCACAGGCATATAAACATATAAAGCAAACGTCTCTGCTTGAATTCTATCCCATCGTTGTTATAAAGTAATCATTAGTGTAATTATTCAAACTATATCCCCAAAAAGCTGCAAATAGTATTATATTAAAGTCTGTTTAAAATATTTAAATACCGATATTCAAACTATTAATTTTTAAACTATCCTTAGGAAGTTCACTTAAAACCCAAATTATCATATAACAATGTGAATATTCGGTGTGTGAGAGAAATAATTAGCATAACCAAATGTAATTTTATTTTTTTTAAATACACTACGAAGTGAATTCGTCAACAACAATGCCAGTGTAAAGAGTTTGAGTGAGCATTATGTTTATTTAAAGTGCTTGAAGGTAAAGCATGCGTTCACTTTCTGATTTTCCCGTGCACACAGTATGACTTACTTTCTATAGTCCTACCAGAATCTGTCCCTACAGATCTCTCGTTCTACCTGCTTTGTGCTCGACTGCTGCAACATTTTTCCTCGTCTCCGAGGTATGTGCAGTCGATTGTGAGCTGATGCAAGTGGTTCAAATTGGTAAAAAGTTGAACATTATTGATGGCCATCTCGATAGTTAATGACTTTGGAGATCACAAATCCAACTAAGAGACACCACCGATCACTATCCTAGCAATGACCACAGACACTTCCTGTCCTCTTGTGACGTCACAAAAGACTCGTCTGCTTGACTCATCTCGGGAAGCTATCGTAGTTACTCGGCGGAAGGACACAAGGGTCGATTTCACTGGATTTTTTCGATTTTTATGAACATCGGCAACCGACATAGTGCTAATAAGTGGTAATTAAGTGAGAAACGAATCCTTTATGTCTCCTGTATTGCTCTCGTGCTCTGTAATAGTAACTAAATATAGTTTTGAAACGTTTGACCGTCGCCACAGCCTTATCACTACCCTTTAGTATCCCTTTAACAACGTCAACACACATACACCAACGTTAACAACGTCAACACACATACACCAACGTTAACAACGTCAACACACATACACCAACGTTAACAACATCACACATACACCAACGTTAACAACGTCAACACACATACACCAACGTTAACAACGTCAACACACATACACCAACGTTAACAACGTCAACACACATACACCAACGTTAACAACGTCAACACACATACACCAACGTTAACAACATCACACATACACCAACGTTAACAACGTCAACACACATACACCAACGTTAACAACGTCAACACACATACACCAACGTTAACAACGTCAACACACATACACCAACGTTAACAACGTCAACACACATACACCAACGTTAACAACGTCAACACACATACACCAACGTTAACAACGTCAACACACATACACCAACGTTAACAACGTCAACACACATACACCAACGTTAACAACGTCAGCAAACATACCTACGTTAACAATCACAAAATCAACATCAAGACTATGATGTTCAAAACAATCTTTATATTCTTCACTGCAGTTGACATTGATATCCATAATTTTTGTAATACAAAACTACTTTTCAGACATTGGTATACAATGAAACATCTACAAGGGTTAGATTAGGATAACACAATAACAATGTTTAATACCGCTATAGCATTCTTGCCATAGTTTTAATGATTATGATTTTTTTCTACCATTCATCGTATACTCTCTCTCTCTCTCGCTCTCTCTCACACACACACACACACGTACTTTGCATTAATTAAACGTAGTGTAATGGATCGTCACTGATGATAACTTTACCGAACACAGGTTTTGTGAATGTGAAGTCTTTTATCTGATGCTGAGGCCTTCCTAGTCACCGCGCATGCGCTGACTTTCATAGTTTCTCGGAGAAGAAAAGAACGAGAACTCACGGTTTATCGCCGATATTCAACGTAAGCTGGCGATGCGTCGTTGCACTGACCTCTGACACCAGGGCAAGCGACTGTACAGGTGACAGCAGGCACAGGTCACCTCGTGTCCTTGTCAACCTGCTCACCTGTCTGCACTCTTGCCTCAACGTTCACTGTTGCACACCAGAGTGAGCGAAACCTTTCCACACGTGATGAATCCACACCACGGTGCTGATCTCCCTTGTCTCCCGGACGTTGACGTGAGAACTACGTTCCAGTGACGTTTCCCTTTCTGGAGGTCAGAGCGATGGCTTTGGGCAGTGACGACCACTCTGGACTTGCTGTCACTGCCAGCAGCAGTTCCAGTCCACTGTGTTCTTGCTGACGATCCTCCCTGCACCCTGGCATTGTCACTACACCAGACTGTGTACAAAGGTCAAGGTCTGCAGGTGGAAAAGATCTTGGCCTTTGTGTTGTAACCTTCCGCGCTTTGAGTTTACACAGCTTAAACTCATCCACATTCGTCCACATTTCATACTGTATGCCATTGGCTACCACACAATCTACACACATACTACCACACAATCATTCTCGCCAGAGTGACAAGAGCAAGTCCTACCCAGCAATGTTGAAGTGAACAGTATATACATATCACTCTCCTACATATTGTGTGTGTGTGTTTGTGTGTGTGTGTGTGTGTGTGTGTGTGTGTGTGTGTGTGTGTGTGTGTGTGTGTGTGTGTGTGTGTGTGTGTGTGTGTGTGTGTTTGTGTGTGTGTTTTCTGTGTATAACGGTTGGGGTTGTGGCCATAGGGCTGACCACAACTAACTGCTTGGCTAGGGAAGGGATTAAAGGATTTTCTAAGTTAAAGGGCTGTGTAAGTTAGGAGTGTTGTTTTACTGACCGTGAGAATGCTGTGTCTGTTCTCCTTCTGTCCTTCTCTCTACTTCAACAGTGTTAGAAGAGATGGATTGTGTAATATTGTTAGATGTTTCTTTGGTGTCTTGTAAATATGCGTTTATAGGACCTTTATTGGGCGTGTGATAGCTGGGTAGTTATAAACCTACAGTTCTTATTTCAGTTCTATTGTTGTTATTAGTAGTGATGGTGGTGACGAGGTGAGTAGGGATTGCTGTGGCTGTGTGTCAGTGCTCGCCCAAGCATCACTGCCCATGTTTTCTGTGCACCACCCTCTGGGCCTGACGGTGTCACGTGACAGCTGTTGCTTTAACAGGCGTCCCACGGATTTCAGTGACAGGTTCTTAAACCTTTCCCATCATCTTCTTCTATTGCGACACATTTTTCACTGTTAGTCAGGTCTGGCTGGCATGCATCTCTAGGCATGTCGATACCTGACTGAAAATTTATCAATCAGAACTGTTTGAGTCCCTGTAGCGCGACTTTGAAGAAATTACGAAATGGCGGCGTTAGACTTCGACCCTGACAACAAAATTAATAAATTACAAATGCTTGGGTCTACAAAACGTCTCTTAAAATCGTGCGCGAGAGACGGATGGGGGTAAATTTTAAAAAAAAGTGTTTTAAATTGAGCTCTGCATACGATTTCAAAGGAAAAAGACAAGAAAATTTAAAATCCTGAACAGTGTGCTTGGGTGAGTGAGTTTGGAGGAGGTGTGGGGCCGTGGTCGTTGAGCTTCCGTATTTTTCGTGACACCTGAGGGAACAGTTGTACTGACAACACCTGTAATCCCGAGCTGCTTGTGAAGTTTCTAGAGCTGCGGGTCAAAGGCGAGGATGCCGTCACGTGATCAGAAAGCTGACGGCGACCTTTGAACTCTCGTGCGTTTCTCCGCCATCGACGTCGACAGGCAGTGAGACGAAGGCTGTGAAGACATGGACTTCACTGACAATCCTAACGAGGAAGATTCCGGAAAACCAACCAGTCCGCCAGCAGAAACAGCAAAACTAGAAGCACCGGCCTCTGCAGGCAGTCCGTAAGTACAGTATAGTCAAGTGTAGTCGTGTGTAGCCATGTGTAGCCATTTAGTGAGTAAACGTTTAGAAAGCCAGTAGTCATTTTTTTTAATCCTTTCAGTGAGCTCAGAGTTCAGACATTTGATTGCCTAATAAAAAAAAGTGTACAAAGATATTTAGCTTTACTTTCAGTTGATTATTAACAAGTGCCCCGAGTCGCGACATGCGACCTGTGGGTCAGAGTACACTCTCAAGCCAGAGTCCGGTCCTTGTAATGTTAAGACCGTTAACATGTCTTCAGATCGTGCTGCGATCATGAAAATGTGAGAACTGTTTGCAAGTGTAAGACCATGTTAAAGTGCTTTAAACAGAGGTAATGTAGAAAATATGTTTTCTACTTTTTGTGTATTTAGTATATTTGGTAGGTTATTCGGTTGGGGTAATGTTTGGCTTGCGAGGACAACTTTGACCAGTCAGGAGAAAACGAGCCAGAAAGTTAAGTTGTGAAATAAGATATACCTGTAACTATTCCTTAATGTGTGTGGGCGCATGCTGGACGAGTGCATGCGAGTGAAGTGAACCATTGCGAGCAGGACCCACATGGCAGTCCATTACAGGTAACGAGTGTAATCCTCGAGAACATAGGAAAGGAGTGCAGGTTATTTATTTATTTATTTATTTATTTATTTATTTTCTACAGGTTTTTCTTGGTGAACCTGATAATATACGGGCGTCATCGCATTGTTGGTGTTGATCTTCTGTGTAAAGATGCCCTGCAGCCAAAGACAATGTCAGGGCAATTAAAGTCGGTCGTCACGTGAGGGACCTATGTACCTTTAGTTACCAGCTCTTCATTACAGAGTGAGAACTCATCACTGCTCGAGCAAGATGAGCAACCCAGGACTGCCAAGACCCGCAAGAACGTTCAAGGTTACCGCAAGCACAGAGAGGAGCTCAAGAGGAGCACAGGGAGGAGCTCAAGAGGGAGGCACAGGAGGGGCTGAGGCTCTGGTGCAGACACAAGAACCTGGCGACGGTGATGTGACAAGCGACCTGGAGCCGGCACGTCCCGTGCAATGGATTCTGTCGTGTTGGGTGCTCAGTGAATGTGATTATGCGGGTGATTGTGTTAACGTGAATGAGCCTGGAGAAGAAATGAGAGATAAGGAAGCTCGCTGGACCATCTGCAGACAACGAAGAGAGTCTGTCGACCAAGATGATGCGCCAAGAATGATCAGGCAGCCTGCAGCAGCGGAGAAGACACCAAAACAGACAGACGATGACAGGACAAAGGGGGCCACCAGCTCGCCTAGTACACCACCCAGTGCCCCACCCCAACGTTGAAAAGGACAATATGACTCTTGTTTATCTTAGTATTCACTCCTTGAAAAAGTGGAGGAGGTGCTAAGGCTCGGGTGCGTTGGGGCGAACAGCCATTCGAAGTCTGGCCAGTTGAGAAAGACATGAAAAGACATCTAGGCATGTAAAAACCAGTTTGTTTGTGCCTCTTGTGTGACAAAGTCAGTCAGTTCTCATGTCAAGATACAGTTACTTTTACTGACATTTGCCTCGGGTAGAAGCACCACATATCGCTGTTTATCTGTGTTCTAGAAAACATTAAGTTATTTGTTTACGAATTGTAGCCCGAACGTATTCTTGATTGTGCGAGATACTTCTCAACATATGGGTTCCGAGACCGAATTTAATGGCTTTAAATGTAGATAGTTAAAAGAAATAATTCAAGAAAATTTGATTTGAAGAAGTGCCTTCATTTTTTCTTGAGTAAGCGTGTGATGGTGTCAATGGGCGCGTGCGTCTCGTGTCTCGTGACCCATGGTGTCCGTTGCTGGACTGGTCATCTTGGCAGTGAGACCTCGTCATGGTCTTGATGAAGTACATGTCCTCAAAACAGTTGGAACAAACTAGTTTCAAGCTTATTACGATGCAGAACGTGTACGCAGCCACAAGCATACTTGGCAGAATCCAGTAAATACTGATTTCATGTTAATTTAAGTAAAAAGTTTAGTAAACGAATAAACTGGCTCGTTGGTAAACTTTCGTTCGGTGTAATTTAAATGTCTCAATGCCAGCTAAAAAGCAGATATCTGAAGAGTTGATCAGGTTAGTCCTTTTGTTCCCTGATGATAAATGTGTTAGAAACATCAACGAGAGGTGGCACGTCGCTAAGAGTATCAAAGCTGGGATGAAAAAACTTGTTGGATGGATGTATTACACATTTCCAAAACATCCATGACAAGTGTAACCAAGGCTCACCTTGCAGGCAATCGCTCTATATACCATCTCTAATAGTGCTGACTGATCCTGCTGCTGTCAAGCTGCTGAGCGACTTTCTACACGGCCATGTCCTGTATAAACATCCTGAGGATTACGTGCTGTCTAGGGACACATTTTATGTTGAAAGTGTTAATAATATATGTCTGATGTATCTGCCTAAGCGTGTTCATATAAAAAGCCCGATGCACTATGACATGCGCATGGGTCTCGACTGGAATGAACATGTTGATAGACTCTACTTCAAATTACAACAAAGCAAGTGTACAGCACAGCCGGAGACAACTTGGACAACGCACTTTAAAAAAGAAAACTTATAATTTAGTAGAGGATATCTGGAGATGTTTCGTTGAGCAATACAAATTTGATTCCAAACATGAGGAAAATATGTTGACTGAAACAGACAGTAGTTCTGATGAAGATTTGGAAATGAATATAATTTAAATAACAAATTCCAACCATTATTGATAAATGAGATAATAATTTACCATCAATGTTTGCACTTTCAAAACTGAAACTGTTCTAACCACTGCACATCTCCACACGGACAAATGTATGATTTCTATAGACATGTTCATTCCAGTCTAAAACTGCAAGACCCACTCGTATGTTATAACGGATTTTTATCTTGTTCACTTTACATATTTGTTTTTCTGTGATATCAACTGTAGAATAAGCAGCAGTGTTAAATTGTTGTGCTGGTGATTCTGTTTTATTATATATCAATCTGTATGACAGCGCCTCCAGCCACTACTTTTGGCAACTAACGTACAGCGGTGTATACACGTAAGTGTAGAGTGTGGTAAGAAAATGGTGTAGTAGAAAGGACACGGAATTCATGAGATGGACACGACTTTCATTTTCCAGATTCAGAGTGTAAGAAACAAAGTATACATGGCAACTGGAAAATAAAATAGCAATACTACAGTTGCGCTGTTCATTCTTCTCTCCTTTATCAGTGGCGTAGGAACCAGGGGGGCAGCGGGGGCAGCAGGAATATGCTTTTGCCCCCACAATATGAAGAAAGGTAGGGGAACGTAGAGAGGAGACGGTCATCACCGTCACAAAAGCGGGCCCTGAGGCAAGTGGAGGCTCTAACACCTCTGACGATCAGATCGGGGACAGTCCGTTATTGTTTGCCAGCTAATTGCAGGCTGTGTTGAAGCCTGAGCGAAGAAAGCAGCCGGACAGTACATCGGTACATCGAGTGTGGTCTCCCTCCCCAGTGCGGCGCCTTTTCTTTGGCGGTTTTCGTTTGACCAACATAAACATTCCCCACCCACTCGCTGTCACCCTAAAATTATCTGCTATCGCTTACAACCAAAGGGGCCGCACTGGCCATCGGGAACACACAAAAAGCCAGTAACAAATTAGTTGCATACCAATACCCCAGTGAGTCTTGCCAGGAACCCTTACACTTTGTGAAAAGCTAGCGAAGCACGAGGACTTCCATCTTACTAGACACCAACGGTTTAGTGCGAATTGACGGCTTTGACTTCACCTAAGTAAGGCAAAGACTCTGAGTCCCTATATTGGTAGTTTTCTTTAGAGACAGAAAGACTGGTATTATTGCAATCTACGACTCAGGGGGAAGTGCATAAGTAATATTTCTAAAACTACACAAGGGCACTCTTTTATCATCAACGACTGTGGCTGGTACTCAACATAAGTTATCTGTGTTATACTGTTTGGTTTGTATATATGTGTCCGTGTTTTGGTAGATGGCCATAGAACGTGTCGCACCGCTGGCTCAGCACCGTCGGGTAGCGGAGCAAGGAAGGGGTGGCCCTGCGGTCATTCCCACCCTAGTTTCGTCCCCTGGCCACGGTGGTCTGGCCAGTTTATGGCCCTTAATTATAGGGTAGCCTTGCGTCCCTTCCTCTCTGGTCTCTTTGGTTCTCTTTGGGGTGGATGGCTATTTTTCCCACGGTGTGCGGACACCGAGTTCAGGTATAGGCTGTGTCTCTTTGTAACGTGGATTATCTCGCGGACGCTGGGCCCTGTGGGTAGGGAAAGAGCCTATAGAAGAGTTTTTGCGTGGTGGAGAGACCTGTGCCCGTCTCTGGGAGTAGTCGGGGACGGGTCACGTGCTGTGTGTATTGTCGCTGGAACTGGCGTGGTGTCTAGAAGAGGGTTCCAGCAAC
This sequence comes from Pomacea canaliculata, assembly GCF_003073045.1. NCBI lineage: Eukaryota > Metazoa > Mollusca > Gastropoda > Architaenioglossa > Ampullariidae > Pomacea > Pomacea canaliculata. The sequence continues at coordinate 25,742,485 of NC_037598.1, forward strand.
CAGCGTATTTTCCCCGCGTTTGTTGTGAGATAGAACAAAGCGTGTCACGAGCCGTTGGGTGAGTAGGCTTAATTAATCTTTACCTTTGTTTTACCACCCGATGGCTACCCTGGCCAGTATGCAGAACGCAGTTTTTTCTGCCTTAAAACGAACAAAAACATACCTGAGAAGCTCCATGACACAAACGCGCTTGAATAACTGTCTCATTATGCATGTATTTAAAGAGGGGGTTGGTCTGCTTAATCTGGACGAGATTGCAATGGAGTTCATTAATAGAAATCACCGAAGACGCAGTTTTTTTGGCACACTGACTTGCCAACCTTGATTAATATGATTAAATGATTTATATGATTATAACGTTTATCACATTTCTTGTGAATGCGTTAGCCTGGGAGTCATTCTTTAATTTGTTTTTTCTTATTTAATGCTGCTTTGCCTTTTAACAATAAAGCAGCGTGTTGTGATGCTACCACTGTGTACGTGCGTGCGTGCAGTACCCCCCCCCCCATCCTTTTTTACGTAATGTGCGAGCGCGAACGCCGTTCACTGTCAGCAGGGAGTTTGACCCCCCAACGCCGAACATCTTCCTACGCCACTGCTTTATATATTCTAGTTTTGTTTGTGGAGTCCTAACCCTGACAGTGTGTTCAGGCAGAAGTCGTTTCGCCTCAGCGCTCAGACCCTAAGGCAAGTACAATGGTCAGGGGAGGAAGACGTTTTATGGCCAGGCTACTCGGCGGTGCATGTGGTGCCCACCCCGCCTTTTGTCCGGGTAGTAATTGGAGACGACTGGCCGATGGCAGTCCGCACCGCGTGTACTCCTACCTGTATTCATACCTTCCCTCGCACGGGCGATACCACTCACTTCACTCAGGAGGGAAGATATCGGCCTTTAATAATAAATGACAAAAATGTTGACTCATGACCCGCTGGCGACTCACGGTGTAGGTGACCAGGTGACCAGGGACACAGTCGGTCCTTCAGGGAGAAGACGCCCCGTAATAACGACAACACTGACACGGTACAGTTACACCACAGACAGTGTGCATTGGGTTGTGGTGCTGCACTAGAAAAGTGTGTTGTTGTTAAGGGACATTTATGATGTACTTGTGGTCTTGATTTGTGATTGGCTACTTTTTGATATTATGAAGAGAACTATCAAGAAGCTATCAGAATCTGCCTGAGACTAACAGAAACGTCGGAGGTTGAGAGTGATGACACACTGCAACAAAAAGGACACGGATAACTCCAATTAGATGTCGGTCTGTGTTCATTTTCTCTGCCATGTTTTAGGGATCTTTTTTGTGGACACCCTCTAATGACACAAGGCTGTCACCTTCCTGGTGATATAGTGTACTTGCAGTGATAAACAAAGTTTGTCCAATAACAATACAATGTTCTCTTAAAAAAATAAAGGTTTTAAACAACAGCGTCTAGTTTTAAATTTACTGAGCTGAATAAGTTTATTCAAATTTGACACGGGTTCACAGCCAACAGACGGTGAAGGGGAAAATGAGGCCGATGAATCAAGATGTAATGACTATTCAGCTGTGCAGAAGTTTCAACCACTATTGCCATACTCTTTGATGCCAGTAGTTGTGAGCCCTAGTGTAGCCCTAGGGTAGCAGTGTCCATTGCCATACTCTTTGCTGCCAGTTGTGAGCCCTAGGGTGTCTGAAAGTAGCAGCTGTCGGCAAAGCAGCGTTTGACCTTTGCACTCACGCCTCCAGCGCCCCTTGTCTGGTGTTCGTCCTGCCACCACAGGGACCCACAACCCCTTGGAAGGTAATTTGAAGTCATTTTGTTTATAATCATTTTAACATTTTGTTTGTTCTTTCCCTCGGTCAAGACTTTTGAACAGGGTTTTTGTGAAATACAACCAGAAGTGCACAATCCCAGGCTTCCTCCTCGAATTCAAAGATAGCGAGACGCCTTCCTCAGTCAAAATAGGGTATCAAACATACAGAGTAGAACAGTTTAATCAGACCGAACAACAATGTTACAACTGTAACGGGTTTGGACATGTCGCATTCAACTGCAAACTCAAGGCTGTCTGTGGGCGATGCGGTGAGGACATGATACTAGATCATGTACAATCCAAGACAACAAGGAATTTGCCTGTGTAAATTGTGGCACCACCGGACACAGCGCTCGGTATGGAGGCTGCCCCTGCAGGGTCATCCATAGACAAGCCAGCCAGATCAGCGCAACTGAGATGTCGTACAGAGACGCTCTGAACTCGTCCAAAGAAAGGTACTGGACCAGAAAGGCCTCAGCAGTAGTATAGGTATGTTGAATCCATGTTTTTGTAAGCAGACAGCAAGCTTTTTTTAAAAAACACTGTAATAACGGAAACAAGACACCGTACAAATCTGGGAAAAGCTAGTGAAAATAAAGCAATGTTTAAAAACAAAAATTTTTACTTGTGGTTATAACGCGTGTGCGTGTGTGTGTATGTGTGTACGTACAAGTTTAAACGTTGTTTTCAAAAAGGGCGTACCTCTCTAGCATATTTGAGAGACCAGGTAAGTGTATGCATCACAAGGTGATGGTTGACTATAAGCGCTATCGTGTTTGATTAGCCAGGCAGGTGTATCAAAAGGTGGTTGTTGAGAATAAGCGCTATCGCGTTTGCCCTTGACCATTGTTGGCTAAATGACCCCTTGACCTAACGTAGACAATGACACAAGACAATGGCGCAGACCATCTCGTGACAGGCGGTTCTTAGCAAAAATCTGATCGTGGGTCTGTACACGTTGCATTTACACACCACTCCCACCCTTTCACCTTCTTCATCCTTATACCACGTGTCCATACCCCTTCACATCTGTAAGAGCGCTATAAAGACTAGCCGCAGGCCTAGGTAGACTCACATTTCGACATTTGTACACGCAACATGACTTGTACCTTCATGGACATCCTCAGGTAAGAACTGCTAGCGCACAGGAAAAAAAAAACTGCAACGGGTGTCTCATTGATCACCCATCACAGTTGCAGCACCCAAGCCTCACCATAACCTTCGATGAAGCGGTAGAGCTGTACTTAGAGGACGTTTTAAAAGCGCAGGAACACAATTATTTGGTCGAGAATTTGCTTCCCATTGTAAAGGAAAAAACGTTGGAAGAGCCGACAACACCAACCCAAGAGCAAAACATCTCATCGCCGGTGTGGGTATCCTTTGTCTCATCTTCGGCTTCCACCTCTAAAGACGAACCTCTACCCTCGACGTCAAAGTGGGCAACTCCTGCGGACCCGTGGGTGTCGTCACCTTTTGCGTGTTCGCAGTGGTCTGACAGCGACGACGACGACACCTCCCATGATGATGAGCCTAAGCCTTTGTTAAAATGGTATCTTGAAAATGGGCTCAAAGTCACCGCCGTTTATCTCGTGGTTGAATACGAACCCAAACCTTGCTTTAAGGCTTTTGTGAACATGGTCACCAGCGCGCGACGACAAGGGGACGCTGATCCGGCCAAAAACATCTTAAGCGAAACTTTTAAGCTATTAGGCAACAGTGCGTACGGCAAGACGCTCACCAACATCGCCAGGCACTGCGACATTTACTACGCCGGTATTTCTGACTGTCAAAAACTTAAAAACGACAGACGGTTTACAAAAATGACGGAACTGACGGAAGACTTGTACGAGTTAGAGATGGCCAAAAAAGAAATCAACTGAGGCCTCCCCTTGCAAATTGGTTATTTCGTCTACCAGTACGCCAAACTGAGAATGTTTCAGTTTTACTACGACTGCGTGGACAAGTACGTGGACCGCAGCAACTTTCAGCTGTGCGAGATGGACACGGATTCGCTCTACATGGCTTTGGCTGCACCTCGCTTCGAAGACGCCGTTCGTCCAGAGTTAAAAAGAGACTTTTATGAAAAATACACTCTGTGGTTCCCAGGGCAAGCATGCGACAAACACCAACGAGACTTTCTTTACACCAAAGCAAGCGACCAGCCCTGGGATCCTTCTCTCTGTCCCGACTGTCTACAACGCATGAGCGACGACAAGCACACGCCGGGCTTGTTTAAAACAGAGACACAGGCGATGGCATCGTAGCTCTCTGCAGTAAGACTTACATTTGTTTCGGCAACACAATCAAACTTTCCACCAAAGGGCTAAACAAACATCAAAACCAACTCGATCAACACGATTTTAAAAATGTTTTGAGCACGCAACAAGCCAGCGGTGGCTACAACACCGGATTTAAAACCGATGGAAAATCCACGTTCACTTACACGCAACATCGAAATTCCTTATTGTACACCAAGCGAAAGGTCCTCGCTGATGGGGTGACAACAGTTCCCTTAGATATTTAAAAAAAAAAAAATAATAAAATTGACTGCTTATGCTCCATGTCGGACTGCGATACAGCTTTTCTTCTTTTTCGGCCGTTTTGGGTTTAAAAGTTTTCGTTTTTCTTTTTTCTTCTTTCTACACGTGCCAACCCTATTTTTGCTATTGTATTGTTGTCTTGATTTGTGATTGGCTACTTTTTGTCACCTTCCTGGTGATATAGTGTACTTGCAGTGATAAACAAAGTTTGTCCAATAACAATACAATGTTCTCTTAAAAAATAAAGGTTTTAAACAACAGCTTCTAGTTTTAAATTTACTGAGCTGAATAAGTTTATGCAAATTTATTCATTTGACACGGGTTCACAGCCAACAGACAGTGAAGGGGAAAATGAGGCCGATGAATCACAACGTGATGACTATTCAGCTGTGCAGCAGTTTCAACCACCATTGCCATACTGCCCTAGTGTAGCCCTAGTGTAGCAGTGTCCATTGCCATACTCTTTGCTGCCAGTTGTGAGCCCTAGTGTAGCAGTGTCCATTGCCATACTCTTTGCTGCCAGTGGTTGTGAGCCCCAGGGTGTCTGAAAGTAGCAACTATCGGCAAAGCAGCGTTTGACCTTTGCACTCACGCCTCCAGCGCACCTTGTCTGGTGTTCGTCCTGCCACCTAAGGGACCCACAACCCCTTGGAAGGTAATTTGAAGTCATTTTGTTTATAATCATTTTAACATTTTGTTTGTCCTTACCCTCGGTCAAGACTTTTGAACAGGGTTTTTGTGAAATATAACCAGAAGTGCACAATCCCAGGCTTCTTTTGCCATAGGGGAAAAATTGAAATAAATATGGATCACTATTTTACACGTTTCCTGCTATTGCGTTCGTTGGTTCCAGGTAAACACGATAAACTAGGGAAAGCTGTACAGCACATACAGTCTCTTGATGAAAACTGATGTGAAAGATGTAAAAAATAGGTTTGCGCGGATGGAGCGCCAAACCCAAGAAAAGGAGGTGACACGGGGGACTGCCACAGGGGCTACAGTTCCCTTAAGCCTCAGAGGATGTTGAAAGTCTCGAGCATGATTTACAGACAGACCCTGGAAAACGGGCTTGGTGTGTGTTTTGTTCTGAGTTGTTAGGAGGAGTCAAGTGTACATTGTAAAATAGTTATTTTGGTTGATACAGACCAGTGTCCAATTAAAACGAAATGCAGTATTTTGATTAAAGAAATTTTGATTTAGAAAAGACGTTTCGTTTCTTAAAACTTCTTATATATTCTTTTCCTATTTATTTGCCAAGTTTTTTAATGTAAAAGATGTACCACGTCATTGAGCTATTGGAAAATAGAAGGGAGACTAAAGCCATTGTGCCCGATGAATGGCTAATACCAGAAAGCTGAAATAAATATATCAATATAAATATAAATAGCTCCAATGCAGACTCCATGTATGTCAGAAACAGGAAGAAGCCAGACCAGAACTGGAACGTTTTTTTCATGTACCAGCGGATAATTAAACTCCTTGATTGTTAAAGTTTTAAAATTTCTTCTGTAACACCTATGACATTTAGGAAAACAAAAATGTCAATAGTCATTTACATAAGTGTATTTACATAATTATTAAGAGTTCTAGTTTTGAATGTCAACTCTCGCGGTCGCGAGAGCTTGACCTGTATAAGGGACTTCCGGTCTGGGGAAAACTTTCTTCATTCGACACTTTCGAGCCATTCGACATCTGAGATTTCAGCTAGTCGGACGTCTGATCCAGAAGCACGTGGTCGGCTCCAAGGCACAGTCGGGTGGTGGAGAAGACCGGTGAGTGACCTCTACTGTTGCCCTAGCCCTAGCATTACTATTTCTTACTTCTTATTAAAAATTATATATTATTGCATAAATAGTGAATAGGTAAATTAACAAGTAAATTTCAGAGACCAATTAACTTCTGAAAGTACAATCAAATTTCAAGCATAGTACTCCCTAAAAGGTCAGCTGGTTTTATATATATAAAACATAAAAGTACATAATGTGACCTGTCCTAAATATTAAATTTCAGAACCAAAGACAACAAAACTATCCCAAGTAAGGCGATCCTCCTCGAATTCAAAGATAGCGAGACGCCTTCCTCAGTCAAAATAGGGTATCAAACATACAGAGTAGAACAGTTTAATCAGACCGAACGACAATGTTACAACTGTAACGGGTTTGGACATGTCGCATTCAACTGCAAACTCAAGGCTGTCTGTGGGCGATGCGGTGAGGACATGATACTAGATCATGTACAATCCAAGACAACAAGGAATTTGCCTGTGTAAATTGTGGCACCACCGGACACAGCGCTCGGTATGGAGGCTGCCCCTGCAGGGTCATCCATAGACAAGCCAGACAGATCAGCGCAACTGAGATGTCGTACAGAGACGCTCTGAACTCGTCCAAAGAAAGGTACTGGACCAGAAAGGCCTCAGCAGTAGTATAGGTATGTTGAATCCATGTTTTTGTAAGCAGACAGCAAGCTTTTTTTTTTTAACGCTGTAATAACGGAAACAAGACACCGTACAAATCTGGGAAAAGCTAGTGAAAATAAAGCAATGTTTAAAAACAAAATTTTTACTTGTGGTTATAACGCGCGCGCGCGCGCGCGTGCGTGCGTGTGTGTGTGCGTGTGTGTGTGCGTGCGTGTGTTGTGTGTGTGTGTGTGTGTGTGTGTGTGTGTGTGTGTGTGTGTGTGTGTGCACGTTTAAACGTTGTTTTCAAAAAGGGCGTACCTCTCTGACATATTTGAGAGACCAGGTAAGTGTATGCATCACAAGGTGATGGTTGACTATAAGCGCTATCGTGTTTGATTAGCCAGACAGGTGTATCAAAAGGTGGTTGTTGAGAATGAGCGCTATCGCGTTTGCCCTTGACCATTGTTGGCTAAATGACCCCTTGACCTAACGTAGACAATGACACAAGACAATGGCGCAGACCATCTCGTGACAGGCGGTTCTTAGCAAAATCTGATCGTGGGTCTGAACACGTTGCATTTACACACCACTCCCACCACTTCCCACCCTTTCACCTTCGTCATCCTTATACCACGTGTCCATACCCCTTCACGCCCGTAAGAGCGCTATAAAGACTAGCCGCAGGCCTAGGTAGACTCACATTGCGACATTTGTACACGTAACATGGCTTGTACCTTCATGGACATCCTCAGGCAAGAAGTGGCAGCGCACATGAAAAAAAAACTGCAACGGGTGTCTCATTGATCACCATCACAGTCGCAGCACCCATGCCTCACCATAACTTTCGATGAAGCGGTAGAGCTGTACTTAGAGGACGTTTTAAAAGCGCCGGAACACAATTATTTCGTCGAGAATTTGCTTCCCATGGTAAAGGAAAAAATGTAGGAAGAGCCGACAACACCAACCCAAGAGCAAAACATCTCATCGCCATGCTAGTCGGCAGTGCCTGTGATGTCCACCCCACCTTTTGTCCGGGTAGTAATTGAATACGACTGGCCGATGGCAGTCCGCACCACGTGTACTCCTACCTGTATTCATACCTTCCCTCGCACGGGCGATACCAACTCACTTCACCCCGGTGGGAAAACTTCGGCCTTTAATAATATAACACTTAATACAAGTCTATTGTACTGTATATATGTGGGTAATCCTGTGCTGGAAAGTTATTATGTATATTTTTCTCGGTTGACTGTGGGAGCTCCCAGCAACAAAGGAAAATTTCTAAATCTGTTTTGACCAGACATAGACAATAAAGATGTATTGTAAAACTTCTTTTACCACATTTCCAGACTGACTTCATGAAGCAGCTTGGCTGGTCGTTTTTTTATAAAATAACGACCGAAAGCAGCATCCTGGAGTCTCCAGGAGGCCAAGCTGCTTCCTTGCAACAAAACCCAACACCACCAACACGTATCCCAAGGCCACCAAAAGGGGCGAAGGAGGAGGAAAGGGCCAACCTGCGGCGGGAGGTTCAAAACCTCTTCAATGAATTGTATTGTGAGTTTGCAGTATTACTGTATTAACTGCTTGTTTTCAGGCCAAGCCACTGGAATTATGGGAAATTTCCCATATAAAAAAAAAAAGATCAGTCCAGTGCTGGCTGTGACAGGTCTGTCTGAGGGTGTTCCTTTCAATGAACCCTTCAGCTATGGCTTGCCAGCATTGAGAGCCATAATTGCCGAAAAACATAAAATACAAATGCACCTAATTCAGGCAAGGTAATTCACTATTTGTTTTTGTTGTTATTGTTGCTAGAATATTAAATTTCCAAGATCATTACAATTTTTTTTTGCCTAACCAGAAGCCCTGAATTAATATATCCAACATTTGTTACAGTGCTAGAAAAAAATTAAAAATAACATGTTGTGCACATAGATATTCTTAGTGTATGAAGGTATTTGTTGTGAAATCTGGTAAAAAGATCTGCAGTGTCATCACAGAGGAATGGCAATGTCTCTGTTGTTGCGTATGTATTGTAGATATCACAAAACATTTCTATATTGTGACTAAGAATGCACTGAAGACTTTAGCAAAATGTTAAGTGATGAAAATGGCATTTGGATCATATGAATTACATTATAGGATTAAGAACAACTAATCTGCCTGTAACATCAAGTATCACAACTCTAGAAGATGTCTAGGAAGTGGTAAAACTGTTTGTAGGGGTGAAGGACAGCAACTGGTTGATTGTCATGCTGGCAGCACCCAGAGGTCAATGTCCAAATAAAAACTGAACCGAATGAAAATTTATTATCAGTTGTGAAGAGCTGAGATTGTTGTAGAAGTTTGGCATGTGTAGCAAACTCATTGTGTGCTGTGATCAGGCAGCTTGTCTGCTGCAATCTAGAATAATAGTGCAACTGCTTTCTGTGCAGTATCATGTTGAATTAAATGGCATGCAGCATTGCACAATGTGTGTGTGTGTTGCACAAAAACAAAATCCTTGTGCAGACCTATAAATCATCATCTATTTTATATTTCTGCTCATTGAGGTAACACACTTGGATGCTATCTCCCCAGGAACAGAAGAAAGTGTTGCACCAACCCTCCATGAGAGTACACATGCTCCTGGAAATAAATTGTTCGCGATATATTGAATATCATTACGCTGATGCACAAGGCCGGGTGCAAACACGGGTACCTAGCAAGAGTAATGTGACAAAGCGACCTGGAGTCAAGCTCGTCACTTGGAGTGTTGTTCATGTGACCTGTGACCTCATTTTAACGTTTCCGTGGAACACACGACAAAATTCGGATATTCGTCTCTGTGGCCTAGAGAAATGTTTACCTCGTGGATCCTTGTCCTCCCAGAGTGAGGACCAACCACTTCAGGTACAGCCAGCGCAAGACTCGCAAGTTCAAGGGTTACCGGAAGCACAGGGCCTGCTGCAGGCAGAGACGTCACGCGACAGTAACGTGAGTAGTATAGGTATGTTGAATAAGTTTGAAGATATTTGTAGCCACTCTGCTATGTAGATATGTATATATGTACATCTTTTCTTTGATTATATTCTTATTCATGTTGAAATCTGTATTTTGAGGAGTGTTTTGGAGTGAGCGTGTGGACGCATGCTGGACGGGTGCATGCGAGTGGAAATTAATCCTTGCGCGCAGGACCCACACGTGGCCGTCCATTACAGAGACCAGAGCTGTACTTAGAGGACGTTTTAAAAGCGCAGGAACACAATTATTTGGTCGAGAATTTGCTTCCCTTGGTAAAGGAAAAAAATGTTGGAAGAGCCGACAACACCAACCCAAGAGCAAAACATCTCATCGCCGGTGTGGGTCTCCTCTGGCTCATCTTCGGCTTCCACCTCAAAAGACGAACCTCTACCCTCGAGGTCAAAGTGGGCAACTCCTGCGGACCCGTGGGTGTCGTCACCTTTTGCGTGTTCGCAGTGGTCTGACAGCGACGACGACGACACCTCCCATGATGATGATGAGCCCAAGCCATCGATGACGACGGCGGTAGCGGCAGCGCCTACTGACCCTCTTGTGCGTCGTCGCCTTTTTGTTTTTTCGGAAGATGACGACAACACTATCGACGGGTTGGCTCGACGCGTTGGTGCACGCTCAAAATGAACGCCCCGACGCTAAATATGAGGTGGTAGCCATCATGGCCACCTCGTTTTACGTCTACCCCCTCAATGACTTTCCGACCGGTTGCTGTACGGACGAACCATTACCAGATTATCTCCAAAACAACCCGCACATCAACAAGTTGCAAAAGTTCCACGGTCACCTTTATACAGACAATCAATATGAGCTGAAAGTATCCGTATCAACGGTGCGAAGAAGCTTTCGCAGAACTCTGGATGTACTTGTGGGACTTTTGTGTTTTGTGTTACAAAAATAGGCAATATCCCAAGTACAAATTCATGTTGAGATACCTGTTGGCTCTGTTTGCAGAACATTGGGCATTTGGGAGTGTCAGGTGTCTATTGCTGTGATTGAGACGAATCTAGTTCATGTTTCATGATTCATGTTTCTTTTTAACTTTCCCTGTGGTCAGGGGAAGAGCAGTCGCGCGAGCGCTGACGTGGCTCTGCGTGACGATTCTTTTGCGTCATATAGTGAATGACGTCAATGAACTGAGCACAGCGTAACTACGGCGATGGCTGCATTCTCATTTGGTACCGTGTTCAGGATGGGTATTGTTGCGAGAGGTTTTTATTTCGCGCGTACTGTAGAACGTGCCTCCATTCGCCTTCTTCTACTTCTTTTCTCATGATTTCTTTCTGCTTTTCCCAACTTCTTTTTGGGTCCTCCACGCGAGTATTTTCCCCTGCCATTAGCGTTAACAGCGAATGCAATTCCAAGAGGATGGGTGCATTGTCATTGCAGGTACGGTTATCGGGCTGGGTACTGTTGTTTTTTAGAGCCCTCGCATTACATCGCGGCGCCAATGTACACGCGTTACAAAAACCGACGCGAGAGCTGTTAAAGCAATGGCTGCACAACAACTCAAAGACCGTCTCTGCTTCTTCTTTTTCGGACTTTCCGTGAGTAACCCTGCGAAAGCTCCCGACCTTAGAAGACACTTTTAACGTTAATATCGAGGTTTTTGAATTTGACGAGACTGAGTCCCCCAACCACCCCGTTCTTGTCCCACTACATCGCAGCGCATACAAACACCCAAAAGTTCTCTGTCTGTTACTTTACAAACAACACTTTATGCACATCATCGACATTGACAAGCTCAGACACGCCTTTTGATGTGGAAACAGCGCTGGCTTATGGAGCGACATTGGAAAACGTGTCAGGTCGATAAAGTTCAACAAAAGTATCAAGGTGGTGTGTATCAGGGTACACCGTACAAAAGTATCAAGGTGGTGTGTATCAGGGTACACCGTCCGTCATGGAAAGTTTAGCGACGTATGGATTTCCTGTCGATACGTCGTTCGTTTTTCCATACCGAGCGACTTTTGATTTCGAAGTGTACTTTGAGCACGCTAATCCACCCCAACCAAAAACACTACACAACAACAACAACAACAACACACGGTACACAGCACACCTCGTTCCATTGTCCGTGTCAATCGCGAGTAATGTACCTGACTTTAAATCCCCGGTTTGTTTTGTCACCGACGGCGACTCGCAAGACTTGGTCGATCGCATGGTCGATCACCTTAAAAAAATTTCGGACCAAAGTTATCTTGATTTAAGAGACGTGTTTAGCGACGTGTTTTCACTCTTAGACTCGACTTGACTCGACTTGCGACAACAAAATCCATGTTCACTTACACGCAACATCAAAATTCCTTATCGTACTTGTACACCAAGCAAAAGGTCCTCGCTGATGGGGTTACAACAGTTCCCTTAGATATTTAAAAAATAATAATCGTATGTGTAGCACTCTAGAAGTGTACGATGAAATTGTTTAGTGTAAGGTTCGCGTCGAGTGATGCTGTCCTATTTCCCACGCTGGCTGCGTCTGTAGGTAGCCAACCTTGAACTGTCCACCCGCGACCACCGGCCCTATTTCCCACGCTGGCTGAGTTTGACCCTGAACTACCGACCCCGGCCACTGGTCTTATTGTTACACCCGCCTGAGAACTTGGGTGGAAACAATAACCCGACAGGGCGAGTGGGGCAGGGGATGGGGGGATCGGGATTGGAGAATATTCCGAGGGTAGGGGAATAAGTAGCGTGGTGGACAGTGGCTTGGATGCTGTTGAGATTTGAGAGAGAGAGAGAGAGGGGGGGGGGCAGGCCAGCAACCGAGAATTGAATAAAGAAACTTCAACGTGAGAAATCCATCTTGTGTTTTCCTGTACAACGTAGCCCAACCCTACGTAGCCATTTGACGTATTGGTTACATATTAAAAATTAAAAAAAAACATGGCTGTGATTGACTGCTTATGCTCCATGTCAGACTGCGATACAGCTTTTCTTCTTTTTGGGCCGTTTTGGGTTTAAAAGTTTTCGTTTTTCTTTTTTCTTTACGTGCCAACCCTATTTTTGCCAGTCAAACAGAGCTCTGCCTCCTCGTGGCGACTGGTGGACAAAGTTTATTAAGGTACGACATAGACCATGGCGCTCATTTACGCGCTTTTGATCATGTTAGTACTTTTCTAAGCTTTGACGAAACGCGCTCTTTGTAATTTACATATATATAAATTAACGGTATTCTTGTTGTTGCTGTTGCAGATGATCCGAGGCACCACGTGACCGGAAGGGGTGGACCCCCCGCGTGACTGGAAGGGGCGGATCCCCACGTGACGGCACCCTCTTCTGGTGCACCCCATGAGGGATGGATTCAACATACCTATACTACTCACGTGACAAGGCGACGTCGAACCAAGCACGTCACCTGGAATGCTTCTGAAAGACCTATTATAAATTAATGCAATATTTATATTAAAAATACTTATTGAGTACGATCCTATAAAGCATATTAAAGGAAACCACGTTTCATTTTTTGTTTGTTTGTTTATTTATTTTTGACTCACTGGTTTTTTTTGTGGTCTGCAAGGTGTCACAACACACGTGGAGCACGCCGAATGTGCAGTTGTGGAAATAAGGACACACATGGTCCCAAAGGACATCAACATCAATGATTCCCCAGTTGGAAAACTATCCATGTGTAGCACTCTAGAAGTGTACTATGTAATTGTTTGTTGTCGAACGACGCTGCCCCCTTTCCCACGCTGGCTGAGTTCGTGGTAGCCGACCCTGAACTGTCCACCCCGGCCACTGGTCTATTGTTACACCCGCCTGAGAACTTGGGTGGAAACAATGGCCAGACAGGGCGAGGGGGCGGGGGATGGAGGGATCTAGAATGTAGAATGTTCGAGGGTACGCAAATAAGGGGCGGACAGTGGCGTGGGACCTGTTGAAAAGAAAATGACGACGTCAGGTTCCTTTGGGTCCCCTCCCATATTGGGATAATAGGAAACGAGGAAGTCGAGAGACTAGCCAAACTGGCAGTAAAACAAACTAGCAATTAAACAATCACCACCCTAAACGTCGCTATTTCACCAGCAGAGAGAAGAATAGCAAAAAAAAAAAAAAACAGCAATAAACATAATGTGGCAAGAGAAATACAAAAGTGAAGGTTAAGGAGCTAGGAGACTGCTAGATGAACAACCCAGTAATACTCTACTTTTCTTTGGTACAAATAGGCCCCACCAATCCAAGATAGCTAGAATGAGGCTTAGCGGAGAATATCTAACTACATATAAAGACCCTCCGAAATGCACATGTGGAGGCAGGCTTAGCACCCCACATGTGCTTTTGGAGTGTCATGAAAACAAAGAAGAAAGAGATGTCTTGTCAGGTCTTAAATAAACACAGGCTGGCCTTAAACATTACGAACTGTCTTAACCCACCAAAAGACATGACACTCCATACTGACATTAGTAGTAACAGCGGTGGTTAGCCACCCGCATACTAAACTCATATAAACAGGTAAAAAGACAAAGCCTAACCCTGCATAAGTTTCTATATACATAGTGAAATATACATAGGGAAAAAAATCATAAAAAAAGGAAAAAAAAACCAACGGGTGAATAACCACCAGTACTGGGAAAAAAAGAAAAAGCGGGCAGCATAAGCAAATGCAATACCTCAAATCAAAGCCTAGGATATAGAAATGGGGCAACAAAAAAGATGTGGCAACTGGATAGTACACCACCATCTTGTTTTGTCTCTGGTAAGACTAGCCACTGAGGCCCACCTGCGTCGTTCACAAGGTACGAACACTGGACCCAATCCACATGCAGTGCCTATGTCGGTCACCAGTGGGAATGAAAAAAACTAAACGAGAGGAATAATAACCAAGTTGCCTTTTTGTTTGTCATTTGGGTTGTTTGTGTAGAAAATCTATTTTTCTACTTTTAGTATGTTTAGTGTATTTAGTTATCCTGTTAGGGTAGAGTTTTGAGTAGGGCCGTAGGATAGGGTCAAGAAGTCATGAACGGGTCAAGCTGGCAGCACATCAGCCCGACTGGCACGTCACCCGTCTGGCTCCCCATTCAGCAACCGGTGGCCAGTCGGGGTTAACAACAACAACATCCATGTAAGCGGCCGCGAATAATGTACGGCCAGGGGAGATAACTGTGTACCGGCCACGGGAGATAACTGTGTACCCATTATCTCACAAGGGAGAACACACCAACAAAACCACGGATGCTAAACTGGTCCTAATTAACCCTTTTGATTGTACAGAACTGTACTGCCGAGCAAGATAGTTTATCAAAGAAAAGTAACTCTGGACTGTAACCTCAATAAAGGTTTCTCTAATGGAATTACACTTTGGACGAGGAAAGGAAATTATTGAAGTAATGTGGCGAACACGTGGTTCTCAAGAGAGAGAACAATGACACTTGCCTGCATTTTGTGTGATTGTCGGTCTGTCTTACTCGTGTGGGGAGAACATCAGAAGGCAAGGAATATTAATTACATAAGCTGGATAATGTGACCTGCCACTTAGTTACAGTTACAGCTATGTCACTAAGTGCTGCTAATGAAGGCAAGATGGTCACTTGCTGGGTGGTCGGTCCTGTCACTGCTGGCCTTACAATAATGGCGAGACTACAGCAACTACAGCCACGACAACAGCCACAGAGTAATACAACCACACACACACGTCACTCACTAGGTGTGGCAAATAACATGTGCATGCGAGGTATGTCTCGTGCATTCTCACAAAATGTAGCCAATGGCAAAGACAACAGCAGTGAGTGATGAAAGTAAGACATCTCGACCACCTACATTGTGGACGAACTGGTTGAGAGAAAGTGAAATTAGAAATTTACATTTTATACGAATTTATACTGTGTTTGAGGTATTTCTCATACTTTCCTGTGAAAACTAGTCTTACTGAATTACTTTCATCACTCACTGCGCTGACATTAACATTTTTACAATTCATCGCATTCACTCTCGCACCTCTCGTTACTCAAAGCGGAAGTTACCGTTGATGATGACTTCACTGCGCAGGCGCTTGATAAATGAACGTCTCTGTCTCTCTGCCATGGAGGTTGCCCCAGCCCCAGGGGAGTCGGCTGGACAGGTGTCGCCACATCGTTGTCCTCAGAGAACAAAGAAGGAATGTGTTGTCGTCGGTGGTGTCGTCCACGCTGGTGGTACACGATTTCATAAACATCTGGCTGCTGCGGGTCTTTAAGTCCAGAGAATAAATAATTTCTCACAGACCATTCCAACAATACAGGATGAAGTCCACCATGTGTTGACCTCAGTTTGCGTCGGCGTGAGCAAAGCTTTTGCAGGAAATGAGTCTGAATCTCGACTGAGAATTTCGATTTTTTTTTTTTTTCTTTTTTCTTGCACAACAAAGCGACTTTTCTGTCATACCGAGGTTATAAAAACTGTCATCACTGTCAGACTGCAGCAGCCACAGAACACTTCTGGATGTTTGGCAAACTACCGAAAAGCTCCACAGGTTTTATCACTGTCCAGGCTATCGTGGCTCCCACGTGGTGACGACGAGAGTCCAGAACATTCCGCCTGCTAGCGGCAGTGAGGTGGCCGTCGGAAATGAAACTTCTCACTGACCTCCTGACCTTTTATCTTGGTCAGCCATCACAGACACTCACATGACCGTGTGCCATTGGCTAATTGCTTCCGCACCAATAGAATTCACTTTAGCTGAGTTGAGCTGCCATGTAAGTGGGATAAGCCCCGCCTCCACTCATGACGTCAGGTGTCGTCCACCTTGTGGCGGTTGCTGACGACTGGAAACCCCTCCAGCACTAATTACATGAGTAGAGGATCAGTACCTGTAGCTATTGCGTAGTAGCACTTAGCCACATGCCACCAGACTACACACCTGGCTAGCCTCCCCTCGGGGGTCAGCTTGCGTAACGAGCTTGACCCCGTGGTCAGTGAGCCACTGGTCTCCGCTGGAGTCATTACGTGGTCATTACGTGGTCGGACTGTCCTCAGTCTTATCTTACGTACTAGCAATGGTGGCCGGAGTGGCTCGGGATGAATAATCCCATACACTTCATAATCTGTGAGTTGTCAGCTCTGCCTCGACCTCTTTAGTCGAGTGGTAAAGTGTGACGTGACTACCTGGACGTGAGGAGTGCTTTGAACATCGACATCTGTGCAAGATTCCACCTAAGGGCTGTTTGGCCCTGTAGGGTGGAGGATGAGATCTGCGATGGGGATTACGATGTATTGATGTCGTTTGTCTGGAGACCTTACGTCACACACAGCGCCACAACTGAGGTTCCAGTACTAATAGGCTCCTCCCTGTCCCTGACACTAATCCTAAATAAATGAGGCTCAGAACAACCGAGACAATGTCAAACTGAAAGTAGGTTACATTAGGTTACATGGCCGGCAACGTGTCTGTGTAGTGGTTACCAACAAACTCTAGTTCACATGTGGTGCGCACCCAACTTTAGCCGAGAGCAATGATGTCATCTAGCTGTGTAGTCTCATCCACAGACACCCAATCTTTACTATATTTACACTTGTAACTTCCCCCAATCTTTCCACAACAACCAAACACAACATGTTCGTGGGTTCTCATCTCTTTACTCCAATGTCAGTCGATGCTGGCTGTGGCGAAACTACACAAGACACTCGACACTCGCGATCTGAGGAATGTGCTCCCCCCTCTGCCTGTCTCCTCACCTTCTCACCACTGACCTCTTCACCCGACCTTCACGCTCCACTCCCCCAAACACACCCGCGCACCTCATCCTGTCGCTAGTCGTCCCCCTCCCGCTCTCCTCCGGTCACGGGGTCGTCACCCGGCCAGTGATTACCCCCCATTCCCACCCTGTACCTCCCTGTATGTGTGCCATCTTCCCTCCTACTGCTATCCGATGTCCCACGCTACCCACACGACCATACACTGATATCGAAATGTACATAGTCTAGACTCACAGATGTTTACCATTGTGTCAGTACAGTAATAATAATTATTGCTTTTGAAAGATCACACTTTGATTTTGATGTGTATTCTGTCCTCAGTACCACCCACCCCCAGCCACAGCGAGAGTACGTGGCTTTACACACCTTACTGAAGTCATCTGTGTCCTGAGTCATTCCAAACGATCGAGCTTGTATCAGCGAGGGGCATAGGTCAAGTGGTCGGGTTAGATAAGAAGAGAAAAGACCGTGGGGGCACTATATTGCAGTCGTGAATTTGTAAAAGTTCAAACATTGCACTCAAACCGAGGTGTACTTTAGGTCAGTCATCAGGAGGAATGAATGAAAATATTAAATATTATTATCCCCTCTTATGAGTAAAGAAAGATGTAAGGAAAGACAGTATGTTCAGACAGAAGCCGTTTCGCCTCACTTTTTCTTAGACCCTACAGCAAGTACTAGTCGGCTGAGAAAGGCGTTTTATTGCTAAATATAGTTTGCAACTGAAACTCGTTTAATTTATTTGCACAGTTTCAAACACCTTCGATCCCCCTTCATCTCATGATTTATGTAACATTCAGAATCCACTGAATGTCACTGAGCTGTGGGCGTCACGTCTTGCCGAGGTTCGCTTTTCTACCTTGCACCAGTTTTTTTTTATCCCAACTTTTATACTTTTAGCAACGTGCCACCTCTCGATGATGTTTCTTACAACTCTAGTTCTCACTAACTTATTAATTGCCAGGTTATGGTCGAGAACTTCCTCTTGAATGATGGCATCTGAGGCATTCAGACTTTCATACATCCTCTCGCACCTACCACCAAGTGCCGCTGGGTGCACACGTCATCCTTTGGTGATGTGCTGAAGGTTTAGAACCTTGTGGGTCGATACTACCAGAGTAACATCATCAGTGTGATGTGAATTTTTTCGACATGCGTGCCTTGCATCTGTCATGACACTGATCCCGTCGGTCAGAGAAAACTGTTTTGTTTGAAGTGAAACTGTGACAGACTGGCGCTTCTACAAGTCAACGGCTGCAGATCCGTGGCAGCTGTTTTGACAAATGAATCATTGACATGTCCCACATTGGCACACTAAGCATGTTTTAAATATTGAATGGGGATAATCCCCGATGTACTGCAAGGTACATTCTTTCACTTACAGAACTGTGACCTAGCGGAGACTAGTTACAAAATACAAACGATATTATGTCCGTTAAGACAACCAAAGATGATCAGCACGTGTTCACCCATTTTTGAAATGTTCACTTGTAGCCAAGAGGTGCACGAGACTGAATGTGCATGAACGTGACCTACAATTTTATTCACCTTGTACTCACCAACAGACAAACATGGACCGCGGGGTCGCTAGTGTAAATTGTGGATGGACTCGGTATTACAGGTGTTACAGGTGTTACAAGTGTGAATTGTTCCCCATTTGTAAAAGTACTTGCACATTGCACCCAAACAGATGTACTTTATGTCAGTCACCAGGGGAATAAACTGAAAATATTGAAATATTATCATTCCTTATGAGTGAAGAAAGATATAGAGAGGTAAAAACAGATAGACCAAAGCATTAAAAATAAAGTTTTAAAATTCAGTTGTCGTTGTGTTTGTGTCATTTCCGCTGTTCATCTCTTTTCCCTTATTTTTCTTTTTATTTGATGGAGAATACATTCAATTGTCGGTCCTAACCCTGACAGTATGTTCAGCTGCAAACCGTTTCACTTCAGTTTTCTAACCGCCAACACCAAGTACTCGGCTGAGAAAGACTGTTTATTGCTCGGTTTGTTGCCTGTGATCTCCACCCTCCTCGGGGCCAGGGTAGCAATTAGGGAAAACTGACCGCTGGTACACCTCGCGAGCGAAACCATTTGAAAACACGCCCATTTCGACTTCGGCCTTTAAAACATAGCAAAACTAAAACAAGGAGATCACAAAAGTTTTTGTTCCACCCTGGCTTTTATTCTAAAACCATATTGAAACATGTACAATCAAAGTTCAAAGTCCGAACCCTCAGAGGGCATATTGTCCACAGAGCTGGGAGTCGGGGACTTTATCCGGGTACTACTCTGTCCTTCCCCATCCCTCTCACCCATAGTGCGAAATCGCTGCAAGGTTGAAGACTTTTCTACTGAATAAACCAACAACCCTGCACCCCACCACACACACAAAGTGTACTCACTGACCTCTCACCCCATAGCTGCCCGAAACCATGGAAACACGTAGAGGGAAGGGCTAGACTGCTGACGAAAAGAAAAAAGAAACCAAACGAACAAAATGTAGAAACAGCTGGCAGCTACAGCGTGTCGTATGTTCAGCTGCCATCAGCACCATCCCCCACACGCTTCTACACGCACACGCACGATTGCCTCCATTATAGACGGAGGATGCTCACTGACGTCATTTCCGCCTCTGCTGCTGTCCCTAGGGTGTCCCGGGGTCACTCCAGGCACAATTACATCAATCCACTGTCGACAGACGAGGCTCTGTGTTGCTGAGTGTCCTCAGTGACCCTGGCACTACATCACTATTTACTTTACACTAGGCGAGGTTTGTTTTTAATCACAGCAGAAGTGAACTATGATGGAGAGATTGATTGTGACGGTTGTGACCCACTGCTCCACCTGGCACCTCACCAAAAGGACAGATGATAACTAGGTCAGATGTTGTTGATATATATAGGTCGGTATCTAAAGTTTCTTGGAAATGAGGGAAGCGATGATTCTTTGCAAAGGAGGTTCGTTCCGCCCCTGAGAGGTGAGTAGTGGCTGCAGACTCCACACTCCGGCTGACGGTGTAGTAGCGACTGGCACCGACGGACTGTTTCCCAAAGTAGCCTCCACGAGCTGCGCTTCCCTCCCACCGCCATCAGCTGCTCGCGTGGCGGCCGTAAGACGGAGGCAGACGCGCTGCAGGAGCCGCAGCACCGCTGTGCCGTGCCGTGGTGTGGGTGCTGTGCTGTGCTGCCCACTGCTGCAGCCTGCTGCCGCTCGCTGGTGCCGCCACTTCGGACAAAACGTGGGTGTTGTCGCCAGGGTGGACTTCGTCTCAAGACTTGCACAGTGCAGGGAGACTATTCGTGTTCTGTGTTACAAGAGTTGCTCGCCCCGCCACTGCTGCTGCCATGCAAGACAATCAGAAGGTGAGGCTTGTGGTGTGCACCTCCTTGTGGGGGAGTCGGGGGGATGGTGGGGAACCCATGATGAGACAAACTCTGGTTGTGGCCTAGAAACTGCTGCACGGCCTGCCCCATCCTCCAGCTGCTGCTGCTGTGTAGGTCACGTGTGGCATGTTTATAGTCACGCTGATGATGTTGTTGCTGTCTATAGTCACGCTGATGATGCTGTTGCTGTCTATAGTCACGCTGATGATGTTGTTGCTGTCTATAGTCACACTGATGATGTTGCTGTCTATACTCACGCTGATGATGTTGTTGCTGTCTATAGTCACACTGATGATGTTGCTGCTGTCTATAGTCATGCGGATGTTGTTGTTGCTGTGTAAGTCACGTGTGGCATGTCTATAGTCACGCTGATGTCGCTGTGTAGGTCACGTGCTGCTTGTCTATAGTGACACTGATGTTGTTGTTGCTGCTGTGTAGGTCACGTGTGGCTTGTCTACAATCACGTTGCTTGCTGTCGGTGTGTCACGAACGTGTAGCCGACGTCACATGCAGGGCCGTTATTTCCTCTTCTTTTTCCTTCCTGCATTCTGTTGACCGAGAAACGTGCTCAGCCGGAAGTGAGCCTCTGTGTGAGCACAGCTGACGTAGTACTACTCACCGTGTGAAGTCATTGCCGACATCGCCATCATCCTTTCCCGCCATCATCTCTCCATTGTGTGCGCGCCGTCTCAGTGCGCATGTGCATTTATTGCATAATAGTGTGTGATACTGTGTATGTGTGCGCGTCCTGCGTTGTGTGTGTGTGAGATGATGGGAGACATGAGTAGGATTTGCACAGACACTGAGACTGAGTGCAGAAGACCAGAGGCTCGGGTGGGCAATTGAGCGCGTTTCCACCCTGACCTGCAGATGTCCAGGTGATCAGAGACCAGACTGACAGAACCTCAGCAGATGGAGATTATTACAGACTGATGACAAGGGACACATTTGAAGTCCTTGCCCACAGAAAAAAAAAATGTTTGACTAGTCTCACTGACCTGCAGACATATAAACACATGCCTGTTTATACAACTGTTTATACACTGTTTATAACTGTTTATACAACCTGTTTATACAACAACAAAATAAACATCATCATAAGAAGAAGAAGAAGAAGAAAACGTGTTTAAAGAGATTTCTGTTCGTTTCCCCAAGACGCCGTTAAAACACATCTGAGTAAATCATTAAGAATGTGGCTGATAGAAGACTGGAGGATGGAATCAACGAAATAAAATACATCCGCAGCTTCACAAAGTCAGTTTTCTCTCTCACAGTCAAGTGAATGAACCTTGACCTTTGTGTCGGTAGGTGGACAAGATGGCAGTCAGGCAAACCACAGACGACGAGACAGTCCGACACAAGGATGAAGATACCAACACCAAGTGTAGAACAACAAGTGGCATTAATATATATACACACATAAAACGATGAATGCGGGGGAAACGAAGTCAGAGCTACCCTCCCCCTCCTACTGAAGTCAGTTCGGCGAAAGAACATGTCTATTAAATTATTACACTTCACACCTGGTTTATGTTTATAAACAGGCTGTAACAGTTTTGTATCTGCTGGTTGACAGGTTTATACTAGTCTTAAACTACTCTTCAGATGCTCATGAGGGAACATCAATGAACATCAATGAACACCCAATATCTTCATATCGATAATAAAGTATTTATCGCAAAATAAATTGTAAACTCGCCCCCGTGGTCCTGAGGTGTCTGGTTGCAGACAAAGACTGGAGGGTGGCTGTGGCTTCCTGCTGCTGGAAGCTGGCACGAAGGATGTAGAAACTGTTCTAGAATATTCTACTAAACTTGCTGCAGACAGACAAAATAAATGTCTCTAGAGAATGACCTGTGTACTAACGAGGTAAGAAAAGGACTAAGTGAACTGTTTAATTTGCTGGACATCCATGGAGAGAAACCATCTTCCCATCTGCAATCATGCTACGACTGTTTGGACTGACACAGCAGTCCCTGTGTGCGTGTGTGTGTGCGTGCGTGTGTGTGCGTGTGTGTGTTTACCAAGTTTACACCATCTTTCCACATGACCTGAGCACACCCGGAGGTCAGAGTGTTTCAAGTGGATCAAACAAATCTCCACGCGCGAGAGATGACAGGACATTAATGGCGGTACACGAGGCTTGTCCAGGGCTTAGAGATCGCACGATCACGTGACTACTTTGCCCGTTGGCCGTCCTTCGACTGTGGCGTTCCCCTAACGACCGTTGAAACATTTTGTGTGGGCTGTAAGAACTGAGTAATGCTTATCATCACTTTGATGTCCAGCAATCAAACTAGAAGACGGAGACAAAGTATCTGTTGATTGATCTTCCCAGGCCTGCAACTTGGCGGCGGTAGGACGAGGAGCTTCTGGCAGGAGTCACGTGACTAGATGACTAGATGCCGAGCACAAGTTACTGGCCGTTCAATAGCTTTGTTCCTCTAATATAACTGCACTAAGTGTACTTACAAGACAATTAGTGAAGAACCGTAGAATGAGACCTTGCGAGAAGATGGTTGTGTGAGATATCCACTGAAAGGGCAAAGTTCGCCAGACCAAGGAGACTCAGAAACCACGTGACACTGAAAACATTATTTCCATTCACACCCAGCCTCACATCTACCATCTTCCTCTCCTAACCCAGTTCACCCCTTTCACTCCTGTGTCCACCATCACCATTTCATCTGCTAACACTTGTCACGCACTGAAGACAATCTTCATCTTTAGCAATCAGTCTTTGAATCGGTTGAGTGAGTAGCAGCTTGTAACGAGCGGAGTTATACTCGGCGAGGTTTGAAAGTTGCATGTAACGACGTCAGGTCACGGCGGGGTCAGTGTACATCGCCCTCTGTCTCTTCACACAGGACATCAGTGGCAGCATCCAGCGGGCGTGGTCCTGTGCGCCTAGTGCTGGCTGTCACCCCAGTCAGGAGCTTGATGGGCAATGTCACGATCGAGTGGCTGTATGCGCCCCGGAGGGTGGATTGTTGTCGTGACGTATCGAATATTCCCCTGCCCTTCACACGCTAAAAGCACGCTGCGACCTCTTTATTTAACTCGTGTTCGCGATCATTAATCAACGCACGCGCTCACGCTTGCACGCGCCACAAAACGAGCACACGCTTGCCGTCACGCCTCCATGGTTATTGCCCAGCAGGCCCTGCGCCCAAGTCAGGGTGTGGAAGGGGAGGGGAGGGAAGGGGAGGGCTTGAGGTAAGATCTACCCAACTGCAGCACTGAACGTGCGTCGGTTTAATTTTCCACCTGCATGCTACGTCACAGCCCGCATGTATTGTTACAGTCTGCGTGCTACGTCACAGCGTGCATGTTATGTTACAGTCTGCGTGCTACGTCACAGCGTGCATGCTACGTCACAGCCTGACGAGTGACTAGTGTTCAGTGCGGCCTACACAAGAATTAACTTCTTTAATCTCGTCGTCCGCAACATCGCTTGTGATGGCTGCCACAAGTCCTCGCGGGTTTTCTTCTCTTTTTGTTGCGTAACCCACTGTCCGTGTCTGCAAGTGCAACCACGTGACTGCCAGACACATACGTCACTCTAACGCTTTAACCTTGAAACGTCACAGCGAAGCTTTAGCAAGGGAGGCTATGCAATCAGCTCAGTTAATGTGGGGGAGGGTAACGTGTGGGGAGGGGGACAGCTGATCACTCAGCGGAAACATTTCGAGCCAACTGCGCATGTCATGGATCTGAAAATGAGTCCAACGGTGAAATCAGTCAAAACATGAGGCGTGGTTGTGATTGGCTGCTCTGCTAGTGACAGATGACTATAGGGCACGTCACACTGTGGTGGAAGCATAGAGTTACGTACCTTGCGGCCAGCTTTGCTCTGTCTATTTATAGCCTTGTATCCCGGGTAGCGTGGTAACCCTGTGTGGCGGACCGTGACACCGATTCTGCTTCCATTTTGCACACCAGCGAGCACATTCACCCGGTCACCGCCCCGCCATGCAACCTGCGTGTGTCAAGGGAGGTAAGCTGTCCCCTGCTGGATTGCCTCCCCTGCCCAGCGGCTGTGTAATTAGGCGAGTGATTTATCTGATGGAAGTGATTCGGATTAAGAGGAGAAGTGACCCGGAGACTGAGAGACTAGAGCTCGCACGATGAGGGCAGGGGAAGCTCTCATCACTGGAGGCCGAGTTCTAGAAGCTTCCAGCCAGTCTGTGACCGTGGAAAATGATTTACACAGAGGGAGGTAGATACGTGTGTGTGTGTGAGAGAGAGAGACAGTGTATGGACGGACAGATGGATGTAGAGGCTGTCTTAGATAACACGACAGTTTTCAGTTTGTTGCTGTACCGTTCGGCAAGGTGTCGGTGAGTGTAATTAGTCATCAGGGTCAAAGGTATTCACACTCACACAGACGAGGACAGGTTCACATCATGGAGTGGTTCATTGCTATTATTACTTTAATTTCTGTAGCTCTTGGAGGCTTCATGTTGAAATTAGTATCAATTTGTGAAGGTTCAATTCTCTTTTTATTTATCGAAACGCTCCTTCTTTCACCTCGGAGGTTGACCAAACTGTTGCTTTTAAAGGTTTTATACTTTCGGAATTATTTGTTGACGCAAAATGCATGATTGATATAAAAATAATTTACAGTATTCACTACATCTACATCAAGAGGTTTCTTTAATCAGCAGATTTTAAATGGCAACTGTTCCCATACATGAAATTGTTTCTCTTGGCTGCAGACAATTAAAACAAGAGAACAAATCTGTCAGCTTGAGTGTTACGAGGGTGGAGGGCCCAGCACGTGACAGGACTCACAAAGCAGGATGCTCCCCCCCCCCCTTGTCCTGGCACCGAGTTCCAGCATTGCCAGTAGAAGCGACTAGCAAGGAGCATTCTGGAAGTTTGTGTTTTAAGTCTGAGCCCCACTGCACGTGCTCCCCGCCCACCCACCACGGAGGTCGTGGCTCGTGGCTCAAGCGCTGGTCCGGATGCTGAGCGGTTAGGCGTGACAGTAGGTGTAGATGACGTGGTCGTTGCTATGGTAACGAGGTCTTGCACGGGTCAGCCACCGTCCCCTCCCATACTAAGGGGGACACGTGATGGATTGCCAGACATGGAGCCTTGCTTGTTCATCAGTCCTCGGGGATTTGTGGCGACATGGGTAAGTGTTGAGGAAGGTCGAGATGACCGGCGATCAGTCGCCCACGTTCAGCCGAGAGTCGATTCATCGATGTGACAATATTATGACAATATTATAATATTACAATTTTACAATATTACAAAACATCCACGTCTTGGCAACATCACAATGACCACCTAATTTTACACGAAATTCTCCATTTAGCAAAGTAAGAGAGTTTATCGCTAAAGTTGCAGAAAAATGAGGGTAATGTGTGCACACTGACCCCAGGAGGGTATTTCCTCAATTAGTGAGTGCATGCGCAGTACACAGACCGTGAGCAGGGATCAGTTTGTTAACCACTTAGTCGCCTTGGTCGCAACATACGAAGGAAGAAGAAAAGTTCCTTGCTCTGTTATCAGCTGTAGTAACGGTTAATTTGTAATTTCTCAAGTTAGTGTCAGGTGTGGTCCTGATGTAACTCGCCTAAAACCTCGAATATTGTTTCAAGCTTAGCATGAGGTTGACATTTTGTATCGGGATTTTCAGATAACACCCGAGTTTAATCAGCTCGATTCCAATATCACATCGTGAGTATGAACATCAGTGAACACATCAAGCATCTCTGTCGGACTGAGAACTTGTCTGTGATCATTCCCATTTCTCTTTATCCTGTCAGTGAAGCTGAAACGATGGAGCTCGTAAAAGTGAACTATGACCCGCACCTCCCCATCACCCCAGCTTGTGATTTGCACACGGCACTCAGAGGACTGCTCGATGGTGAGGAGATGTTGACCTCATTATTGTGACCTCAATAATCGGAAGCATTTCTCGTCCTGGCGACCGCAAACCCTGCCATGCATTATTGAACTCGTTGTCCATGGCAGTGTGTTCACATGCGTGACAGACAGACAGACAGGCAGGCAGGCAGGCGGACGGACGGACGGACGGACGGACGGACGGACGGACGGACGGACTGGTACTTAGAAATTTATTTTTCATTTCATGGCCTTTCAAAAACTCATTGAGACTGAAGATGGTGAATTTATTGACTTACGCTGCACCAACCAGACTTATTACAAGACATAGCAGCAAATAAGTAACACAGAATAAGGTGTCCACATGTTGTTTGACCCTGAGGTCGTGGCGGTGGTGAAGGGGTCACAGGAAAAGGAAACATGAAGTCTAGTCCGTCTTGTATCGTTCTCACACTTTCCCCCTTGGTTCCCCATTTGGCCCTCGCTGAGAAGGTCTTCATCACTACAGCCCCGGAGGTGTGGGGAGAGGAGGAGGACTAATGACCAGACAATGGCTGACCACCCAGCCTTCCAGTCCAGTCCAGTCCAGTCCAGTCTAGTCTAGTCTCAGTCCAGTCTAGTCTCAGTCTAGTCTCAGTCCAGTCTAGTCCAGTCCAGTCTAGTCTAGTCCAGTCCAGTCTAGTCTAGTTACAGTAGCAGAAGTGGTGACGAGGAGGCTGATACGATGTCGGATTTACAGTTGGAAATAATGTCCGACTACAGCCGGTCACGGGACTGCCGTGTGTTCGCTGTCCCCCGGAGTCACGTGGCCCCCTACCTGTGATACCTGTCTGACCTTTGGTGCCAGCCACCTGTGGACGTCGGACTATTCTTCCTCTGACATGGAAAAACCTGGATTGTCGGGATTTTTTCTTTCTTTCTGTCTGTCTATCTTTCCATCTTTGTATGTTTTCACTCTCTAAAACAAAGAACCGATGTGTGTCAATAACTAATCGAGTTTTGGCTTCGTGTTACTGCTCCTGCCACAATGGACACTAGAGGGCGCTGCTGTTAGATAAGGTGTAAAAGTTGTTTGTCATCAGACGGTGATGCTGGTTTTGTTTACGTGAACATCACGAATGAAATGTAAAGTGTCGCCAGTTGAGCGTGCTCTCAGATCCTGTTAATGATGTTGTCATGATGTTGTCATGGTGCTGTCATGATGTTGTCATGATGTTGTCATGGTGTTGTCATGATGCTGTCATGATGTTGTCATGGTGTTGTCATGGTGTTGTCATGATGTTGTCATGATGTCGTTAAGTGGCGGTTACGATGCTAGGCCTCTAAAAGCTGCTCCTTTGATGGTGATCACGTGTTCGACGAACAACTGAGCTTTGCATGCATGGCAACTGCAGAAAGTGGGTTTAACCTGTTGTCATGACCACCAGCAGGCCACACCCTCTCACTGATGGACCCTGAGTGAAGATGTGTTGCCATGGAAACGCTATTCTTTTAGCACCGGCCTCCACTTCCCTTGGTCTGATCACAAGGCCAAGATATTTCAGAGTTTCAGAGAAAATGTTGATCGCTTCGACATCATCGGGTGTCTGTACACAGGACAGACTGGCGGACACGCTAGCAACACGCACCAAGCAAACTCACAATCACGCAAATGCGCGCGCACAAACACACGCACACACCCCTACACGCACAAGCACGCACGCACGCGCTCGAGAGAAAGCCAATTTTCTGTGGATTGAATTGTCGCATGACTGATGTCTGACGACGACGACGACGACATGACCGTCCTTGCTGTCCCCACTTCCTGGATTCTGTGGCATCCTCATCATGTCTGACACTGAGATGAAGCCTCCCGACTCTCTGTCTCTCTGGACTGTGCGACTGTGATGTGCTTGAACTCTGCAATTAGAGATGGAGGCACATGCAGTCACGTGGGTGGCCGTGAGGAGAGAGAGAGGTCTGGCGACTTCACTTAGAAGGTCAGAGGTCAGCGTCAGGCAGGGCTGACCCTCACCCCGCGTGCTGGCGTGCTGTCCGTCAGACGACGAGTGGTCGTAGTTGTGTGCTGACGTTGCCTGCGGTGTGTTTAGCTACTAGTGTTCCATCTTTCTTGACACAATTTATCTGTAAGGTATTGTCTGAGGCAAGTGCAGCACTAACACACATGCACGCGCACACATGCCACCTCCCCCACCACACACACAGAGAAACATCACACATCTCTGTGTCTGTCCACAATACCTCCCTCTCTCTCTCAGTAATGACAACTGACTGTAACTGTAACATTGTATTCTTATCTCATCTCTTGTGGTGTTTCTTACTTGACGTCTTAACCCTTTGTAATATCAATCATCTGACGTCATAACTCTTTGTAATGTCAATCATCTGACGTCATAACCCTTTGTAATGTCAATAATCTGACGTCATAACCCTTTGTAATGTCAATCATCTGACTATTAACCCTTTGTAATGTCAATAATATTCCGTGTGAACCCTGTGACTAACGCTACTAACGCTGTTTTTTCTTTTGTCTTGTTTTGCACGCCGCAGGCCTCCTACACCAGGGGGGCCACTGACGAGGAGGAGCACGAGGTGAGACTTGTGACATTTGTATTTCTGTGTATCACGTGTAGCTGACGTTTTGGTGGTTTGTTTCACGGCTTTGACGAGTGAACAGCTACGTCAGCCAGTCAGAGGGAGAGACAGAGACCACGTCCCTGAGGGCAACTCGCCCTGTGGCGACTCTGAAAGTCTCGGAAAGTCTCGGCAAGTCTCGGCAGGTCTCGGCTTGTCTCAGACTTTTCAGTCCCAGCTTCTGCTGGTTGGCCGTTCACTTGACGTAGTGCTAGTGTCGTTGTCGCTGTCTGTGGTGGTACTACAAGCAAGTAACGGGTATCTAGCGACGGCTGTTGAAGTGGGAGTAGCGCTGACCTCACCTTGGTGAGACTGTAGTCCGATGAGCCATCACCTGGAATGTATGTGAAGTACGAGCCGTTGGCAGTGTGCTAGTCCTACACGTCAGCCTTGTGGCGACACTGCAGTACTGTCTGACCACCCGTATGAAAACACACCCGGTGAAAACATGACCAGGAGTTTGCGACTACCCTGGTGGTAAACCTCGCTACCACATGGAGCCTCGCTGTCGCAGTCACATCCCGCCCGTCAGCTGATAAATAATGTCTATGACAGAATGATTGCTCGTGCGGCCGCCATGTCTCTGTGGAATGGGAGGGAAACAGGAGACGAAAGAAAATGAGGGAACAAATGACGGTTATTTCAGGTCTGCTGACAGGTGGAGTTATTGCCCTGCAATGGCACCCGATCCTTTCCGATAAAACTGCAGTTGTCGTTATATAGACACATAGATCATAGACATGGGGATGTTTAGTGTCTACACGCATGCGCGACCTCTTGGCTCGTCTGATACAAAGCGTGTTCGAGTCCCGCGAGGATGCAGACTATGGACACAGGTCTGTCTCCTGCCGAACCTCATCAACTTGGAACGGACTGCCCATCAGCCTTCATCGCTCTCATTCTTTTATCACATCTTTTCCGAACGACATCCCTGTGACCCTGTCGTGACCCCCAGCGTGCATGACGTCAGTGTGTATTTACTTTGTGAGTGAGTGAGTGAGTATTGTAGAGGTGAGCGTCTGTTATGTGCGATGATGCATGCTTGTTGGTCATTCAGTTTATTCTGTACATCATGTCTGTAAAGCGCTCTCACCACATCTTTGGAAAAGTGCTACATAAATCTCCACTATTATGATGATGATGATGAGGAGGAGGAGGAGGAGGAGGAGGAGGATTAAAAACATACGGAAACAAAGAATAAATAGCATGGAAGTAGCGTGGGGCGTGACTGTAGACTATTGTTATGCTTACTGAGAGATAATAGATGTTAATTAACAATTGACTGACTGCGCACTGACTGAGGCTGACACACACTCGGTCACTGGTGTTGTTATTGCGGGGAGGGGCAGCGTGCACGGACCTTAGTAATGGATTGATGACATTAGCTACACTGGTTAGCAGGCCACACATTCTGATTTCCTGAGTACTCAGTCACCACCCTGCTCCAGTCATCCCGCCCTCACCTCCAGCCCTCACCCTCCACCAGCCCTCCCATCCTCACCTCCCCTTTACCTCCCACCCTCACCTCCCCCAGTGAATGTGTGGAGGAGAGGGCGCCAAGATGTATCACCCTGCCAATGAAAAGAAGATTAAATATCGATTAACAGAAGAGTAACGTAGAGCGGAAGAAGTTTCGAGCAGAGACCACGAAAGGAAAGAAGTAAACAAACAAGAAGTTGCTGAAGACGAGGAAATGAATCTTCGTGCCTCCGACAGGACGCCTCTTGCAGGAAAGTTCGCCGTGACAGGGGTCAACCCTGTGACCTCCGCTCACCTGCGTGTGTGAACTGCACCGTGGACAGAAGGATGCTGGGGAGGGGACAGGGCCCACGTGACAGGCCAGGTCTCGTCCATCCAAACATTTTATTTGCATTTTTACTTTCAGTGTTACTGACTGTAATGGTGTAATGGTGACTGAGTACAAATATGTAAGCATGGCAGTAATGACAGTGGGTCAGTAATTTATTGATGACAGTGGTGTAGAGTAGTCACTGATCACATTTAGTGATCTCACTGATCACATTTAGTGATGTCACTGATCACATTTAGTGATGTCACAGATCACATGTCGGGATGTCACAGATCACATGTAGTGATGTCACTGATCACATTTAGTGATGTCACAGATCACATGTAGTGATGTCACTGATCACGATGGTGTGGGCGAATCACCGATGACAAGTGTTTAGCCAAGTTGAAATAAATTTTGCTCAGACGTGCGAGACAACTGTTGCTCTGTCCATCTCTTCACGCCGAACCCATGAAACTAATAAAGTTTTTTGAAATTTCTTTTTCCCTGCAAGAACATTTTTATTGCAAGAGACAGAAGAGCATCTGGTGCTTCTGTTGTGGCCTCCTTCCATGAAGTCAAAAGCCACCTCGAAAAGAATTCTTACTTAGAAAGTTTGTGAAAACAATCGGAGTTTCATGAGTGTGGCTGCTGCTCCTGTATCCTACCATCGTCATCTCCAACATTTTCACTTTTCCTTCCTGCTGGTCTCTGCCTCCTTCTCCTGATTGTTTGTACCTGAGGCTTGGGAACACGAGCTGGCCTGGGTCTGGGTACACCTGGGGGAGGCCTGTTTATGTAGCTGGGATGCCAATAGCATTTATTTATTGAATGAGCTGACAGGTTATGAAGAGAGCTGGCACAGGTCCACCCGTGTACCCCGATGTCGTGAGAACGTTTGCTGCTCACCTGGAGGAAGCACCTACAGACCTGTGAGCATCCAACGGGACCTGCATTACTGCTATTTTTAGATTCACACGAAAACCAGGGTACATTGAGTTAGTGATAACGGTTATTTCCTGTCGTCTGTTTCTATGGCAACCATCATACTACGTATTTTAACCGTCTTTAAAACTGTCAAGGTTTGAGATTTTCTCCAAAACAATTTTTAACATTTCATTTTTTTTTTAAAGCAAAAGAGCGGGTAGCTCGGAACTTGGGTATGTGAGAGAAATAGAGGAGTGACCTTTCACCTGGAGTTCAGCCATGCACACACATTGCCCTCGCTGACCTCTGTCAGACGCCCTCTGTAAGCCGGTGTCAGCAGCAGGTGGGGTGGGAGCTAACCAGCAGCAGATACAGTGGGGTGGAGCCTGCAGCCTCCTGCTGTTCGTTTGAAGAAAGTCTGGAATTGGGTGACCCACCCTGTGAGCAGCCCTTGTCTAAACCCGTTGTCCTTCCTGTGCGCGACAACAACATGTTGGAGTGGGGAGGGAGGCTAGTCACACCCGAGTAGAAACCAGCCTTGCCAATATAATAATGTGAGTTTAAATATCGTGTAATATTTTGATAGAGTTTATTCACACGAGCAGACACACACACACACTCTCTCTCTCTGCCATTTGTTGTGGAAACGAAGACACGCTGGATTAATATTTGTATCAAAAGATGTAGAATTCTCAGACTAGGAGACAACAGGAGACACCTCTCAGGAGTTAGGATCTGATGAGAGACAAAAGGCATGGTAACCCGGCTTGTGCTGGTGAACCACTCACTGTCATGGCCGACAGCCAAGCTCCTCCGTCACTCACACGCTTCTGTTTGATAACAATTCTCGTGCATTTCATGTTTTGCAGTTCATT
The DNA here is from genome assembly GCF_003073045.1 of Pomacea canaliculata. Taxonomy (NCBI): domain Eukaryota; kingdom Metazoa; phylum Mollusca; class Gastropoda; order Architaenioglossa; family Ampullariidae; genus Pomacea; species Pomacea canaliculata. Next base: position 25,775,382 of record NC_037598.1, read on the forward strand.
TAATGTGTGACAATGCTGTTAGATGATTAGAGAACGAAGGTAATGAGACGCCAGTGTCCAGAAATTGTAAAAATAAAGTAACAAAGAAAATTACCCGGAAATTAAAATATTAAAATATTCATAACTCGGAAGTCATTTAAACTATAAAAAGTTTGGTGTCATTGATGTATGAAGGGAGAAAACTAATTGGTCTGTAATTTCCTTCTTGCTAATTGTTAATTTACAAATAAGTTTGGAGTATGTAATACAAGCAAACCTTTACACAAGTGTGGCGGATCAGTGTACAGAACATCACCTGTTCACTTAACATCAACAGTTCACTTCACATAAGTTCACTTGTCCCGGGTTCTTTCTCTGTTCACAGGACCGGTTGCTTGGCAACCATTTTCCTCTGGTTGCTGATTCGAGGTAAAACACCAGTACCCACCCTCCTGTCTTTCACAAAGAACTGATGGCGGTCATCTGTCTGTGTACTAACCACAACATCCTCCCCCACAGCTGCTGGAAACTTTACTAATTGCAGGATTTTGTGGGGATTTAACTGTGGAAGCAATCGGGGTGGGCACTGGTAAAGTTCGCGGTTTATTGAGTGCAAGTGCGGGATGAAAGGAAAAAGCTTTTAGGCGGGAGAGACGAGTGTGAGATCAGTTTGCGGCCATCTTGTATCACATCGACACATCGAGAAATATCGAGCGCCGGACATAAACAAACACAGCGACTGGAAACAACAGGTCTGTTGATGGCGGGGCTAACAGAGGTATGACTGACACAACACTGACACAGCACTGACACAGTACTGACACAAGACTGACACAACACTGACACAGCACTGACAAGACTGACACAATAGATACAACACTGACACAATACTGACACAGGACTGACACAAGAATGACACAAGACCGACACAGTACTGACACAACACTGACACAGGACTGACACAAGACTGACTCAATAATGACACAATACTGACACAACACTGACACAATACTGACACAGTACGGACACAACACTGACACAATAATGACACAAGACTGACACACACGGTGGTGGTTGTCACCAAGTCCCGTTAGTCGTAGCACCAAGGGCCTGAGGTTCGATACCAGCCCGCCGGTAACAACAGCCAATCACTTCATGGCTTCATCTACCCGGAATTTGACATCAGTGTCATTATCGAAACCCATGCTGACTGTCAGCTGCTGCTTTAGTGAGATGTTGTTGACAGACACGTGATGTCGGAGTTCTCCTCTGATGTGACGTAACATTGGTCAGTCACCTGCCTGCTGAAGAGATGCACGTGATGTTGACTAAGATACCTTGACCACACGCCCACGGCTACCAGACAGTCGTTACATGGCAAACCTGAACTTGTGTTCCACTATCGTCTGTGTGTGTGAGAGAGACAGAGACAGAGAGACAGACAGAGAGACAGACAGAGAGAGAGAGATGAAGCCAATCGCTGTGGATGATGAGGTCGTGAGCTCCACCCTCCGCAGTGCTGCTATCATCAAGACACCAGCAATGTTTCTAATAAAACAGGCGACGGATTTTTTAGTTTGTGGGAGAGGGTGTGTGTGTGTGGGGGGGACTCCGTTAGACCCTCAGTAACTTTGTGCAGGGTGACCTTCTGTTGGCAGGATAGTTTACACACAAAATACTCTGCTGGTCCTGCAGTCTGTCAGTACATTGGGACACCGACACTCTCCTCGAGCTCCTCCATCATGAACTGTGTAAACAACTGAGAGTGTGAGTGGCATGTCGGACCAAACTGAAGCTGCGAACAATAGAGTGAAGGCCCCTGAAAGTAATGAGCCTCTCATTAGCGGGGCCCGTGTTGATGTTGACAGACTGTGCCAATGGCTGCTTGTACAAACAATAAACAGCGAAGGTTCCTGCAGACATCTTTGGAGGGCGAGGAGAGATTCAAAGATAATTTTCTGTTGACTCGGTGCCGGTGCCAGTAATTATCAGATTTTAACTTTTCAAAGTTTGGATTAAAATGCGCCTGAAAGGGAACTCGGGCTGATAGACTGACTGACAGACCAACGGACAGACTGGTGAAGAGACAGTTGTTGTCGTAGGATGTGATAAACGGTCCCGTTAACGGTCGTTCGCTCTGTTGATGACGTCATAATGGTGCTCAGCCAGGGGCGTTAACTCCAGCATGTTAACGGTGGTGCTACCCGCTTTGTCTCTCACAAGCGGGTACCAACGGCAGTGACCGCCAGGCGCGACTGATGATGCCTAGCCCCGGTGTCGTCATCAAGCGAACGGCCAGACAGGTGTAGCGTCCTTCACACCCGCCCGGTGTACCCGATGCTCCCAAGGTCAAGGTAGACCTGTAACCTTCATCGGAGGGTGGTGAAGTGTTACAGCCCTCACCCAGCTGTAGCTTCTCAGTCTCACCCGTATCCTCCTCAATCCGCTACACAGTCAGGTACTCACACCACAGCCGGGTAAACTCGGGGTAAGTGTGCTGCGCCACACGGGTATCGAACCGTTAGTTCGTGTAGCATTGGGTCTGGTGATACTGGGACAGTGAGCTGCTGAGTCATTACCGTGTGGTACTGGGGTACACACTGTGACCTACCACCCGGTTCCCAATCTGCGTTTTAACTCAGGTGGAGTGGCAGCAGCTGTGTCTGGTGTCGGTGGTAAAGGTCAGCAGATATCCGGGTACAGTTGTACTTTCACTGGATGTCAGTTTTAGTGTCTAGGATACGGCAAGATGCAGCACAAAGCTGTTGTACCACCCTTACCTACTCACATATATCAATCCCGAGTTCTCCTGGGTGGGCAGTGTGTGTGTGAGTGAGTGAGATACCGTTTCTCAGTGCAACTGCCTGCTGAAGAGATGCACGTGATGTTTATTAAGATACCCGGATTATAGGCTCACAGCTCACAGACATTCGTTATGCGCAAAATCTAAATTTGTTCCACTATCGTCTGTGTGTGTGTGTGTGTGTCTGTGTGTCTGTGGTGTGTCTGTGTGTGTATCTGTGTGTCTGTGTGCGTATGTATCTGTGTGTGTATCTGTGTGTCTCTGTGTGTGTGTGTGTGTGTGTCTGTGTGTGTATGTGTGTGTGTCTGTGACAATAAGCGAAAACATCTGCAGCTCATCAACAGTGCTTGGCCTTATGGTCATTAGTCTGGTCACTGCAGTGAAGTAGGGGCGAGGAACCTTGTAAGTTATTTTGTAAACAGTGATGAGGTCACGTGCTGGGGAGGACGAAGGACCAGGACGCCACCTTCCGGAATGACATCACAACGCTTGGACATTGGTGGACTCAGTGCACTGATGTCAATGGCGGACTTACAGAAAAATGGAGAAAACTGTCTTGTTTCTGTCACTCCCTGTGCGTGAGGCTGAGAACTTGTTCACGACCCTCGTACACTGATGTTGCTTGGAAACAACACAGTATAGACTGACTGCACTTCGTGGCTGCCTGGGCCACCAGGATCCATACACGTCACTGGACGTTGCATACCCTGGGTAAGCCATCCACGTGACAAGGAAATAGATTCTTTGTTTTGTGACACTGACATCAAGAATCGGACAGAATTAGGCAGAAGTGTCTGAAATAATTAGTCACAGGAGTCTCACATAATTAGGCACAAAAATCTGACAGAAGTAGGCACCGATAGGCACAGGTATGTGACACAGGTATGTGACAGAAGTAGGCACAGGTATGTGACACAGGCATGTGACAGAAGTAGGCTATTTGAGGGTTTGTTTGTTTTCTTTTTTATTTTGTACAGGGCAGCAGATGCTTCCTCCTTGTAATGGAATTTCCTTTCATTTCAAGCAACTCTTCATTCCTACTTTTCTTGAGCCTACCAACTGTTAGCCTCCTTCACCAGACAAACCGTCAGTCCATTCCAGGTCTGGCCGCCTGACATTTATCTCCCTTAGCAAGGTCTTCATTCACAAGACTCTAGAGGTCCGCAATTTCTGTCACAAGCACAGTCTGCTGAGGGCTGTGAACAGAATGATGGATGAAAATGTTGATGTGCTCTTCTGTTCACTTGTACTGCAAGTATTGAGTGTACTCCTTGAGTGTACTCCTTGGGTGTACTCCTTGGGTGTACTGACTACTGCAAGTATTGACTGTACTCCAAGTATTGAGTGTACTGACTGTACTGCAAGTATTGACTGTACTGACTGTTCTCCAAGTATCGAGCGCCAAAGAAAATCTGACAAGGGACTTAAGTCAGGCCACGAGCAGGTAATTAACTTCATTGTTAGCTACTGGAAAGAGGAAAGAAAGGGAGAGAAGTCAGGGCTAAGGGGAACAGATACAATTAGAAATAACGAGTTGGAGCGACAAAAAAAAAAGACGATGAATCGAAGAAAGGAACAAAAACCTCAAATGACGAGCGACCTGTGTGACAGGAGGCCAGGAGGTTGTTTTTGTTGTGATACTTTGATAAGTGTGTTTACTGCCGACAGAGCAGACAACTGAGACTCTCCTCCTGTCTGTCAGCAGCTGCTGCCTGTCTCACGAGGACAGAGTTGTGTGATGTTGTGTGATGTTGTGTGATGTTGTGTGATGATGTGTGATGTTGTGTGATGTTGTGTGATGATGTGTGATGATGTGTGATGTTGTGTGATGTTGTGTGATGATGTGTGATGATGTGTGATGTTGTGTGATGTTGTGTGATGATGTGTGATGTTGTGTGATGTTGTGTGATGATGTGTGATGTTGTGTGATGTTGTGTGATGACGTCAGACAGGTAGATTGTGTATTAACGTATCTTACCTGCGCCATGTTTCGTGTGCATCAAACCCTCTTTCACAGTCTAGTAGCAGCCACAGGTGACCCCCCGCTAGCTTCCTCGACTGTTATCATCTCTTTGATGTGAGTGAATGAGACACAAACATTACTGCACTCAGCCAGGCTCATTACCTCGGGCACTGACGTCACAGCTGGCGCCGTTACTGGTCTAGCATTCAAATTTAACGAACTTTTTGTTGAATCTCTCAGCGAGCAGCAAGAAGAATGGCGGATACTACGCCGGGGGGGGACACCACCCGGTCTTACCCCCTGACCCGGAGATAGTTCAGGGCCTAACACGACAGTAAAGTCAGGGACTACCTCACCTTTAACCTCTTGTCCTTGTGTCTCGAGTGAGGGTTGTGTCCGAGTCCACTGACCCTCGTTACGTCACTGCACGTTCATCCTTCGGTTCGTTGCGGATTCCGCGAGTCGGACACCGGGAATATCTTTGAGAGCTGAGCAGCCTTCCCTACAACTCTGAAACTAATTACCTTATTTATCTCTTCATTTCTTCATTACCTTTGACATTTCCGTCTGCAGTTGAACGTTAGGAGCTGACGTGGCTGGCGGTGATTGGCTGGTGAGCCGCGTGCAGTGTTGGCAGTAATGGCGGCCGTCACGTGACATCTCAACCCGCCATTACCCTCAACACAAGGGATGGAGTTCGGGACTCGCTGCCACAAAACCTTTACCATCAACCACTTCTTTCTTACCCTCGTTTTTAGGGGGGAGAGGTTATGGGCGGGGGAAGGGGGCAATTTAAGCAGAGATTGTGGAGCGCGTGATTTCTTTTTGACCGAAAGGATGTAAATATTACATAAGTGTTGAGGCCAGGTGACTACGAGGGTCTTACTGGCGTTGTGACAGAGCTGAGGTCACGTGTTTCCCTGGTAGCTCGCCTCCACTTGTTGTTATTATTAGTTGTAGTAGTAGCAGTACAGCACATTCTGGATTACGTGGTGGGTAGATGTAGTCGTAAGGAGGGTGTGTCTTGTGGTCCTGGTCTCCACACAAGTGTGTGTGTGTCTTGAGGCGTGTGTGTTGTTGTTGTTGTTGTTGTTGTGGTGGTGGTGGTGGTGGTGTGGTGGTGGTGGTGGTGGTGGTGGTGGTCACGAGACAGGTGTGAGTGTAGGTAAGTACCAGCCGCCAGGTAGTCGGGGGGATGTCGGGCGTGGTGCTAGACAGGCGAGATTACGAGGTACGTCATACCTGCAGCTTTTGTCCCGACAGCAGCAGCAAACAGGTGTGGGGTCGTCTGCTTATCATGGCTGCTCCGGAGCAGCGCTTTTTCCTGCCTCGGCAGTTGGCACTCCTTCCAAAGTGGATGACGTCATGGCCGGATTGGGGAGGGGGATAATGGGCGTCACCCTCCGACAGGTGCTCCAAACACCTTTCTTCTCGGCTTTTTAACACAGCACAGACCTGCTGTCCTAACTGCTTTTTTTGCTCTTTTGTCTGTCTGTCTGTCTGTCCTTCGTTCATTCTTCTATCTGCTGTCTATGTTCTACGAGGTTTGTAACAGAGGAACTTGTTAACACTGGACCAAAGGGGAAATAAAAACAACTGTTGGTGTTGCTTGTTACAACTGTCAGAATAGGATGGTACACACAAACACATCTTCAAGTACCGAGATAGACCTGTGTGACGTCACATCGAGTGTAGGTGATACATCATGTGACATCATGAGAGATTAAGCCGGTGCTGTACGTCACTGCCTCTATGTCAGTTGTAACCGCAATATGTCCAGAGCCTTTGCCAAGACCAGCGCCCTGCTCCTGACCTGACTCAAGATGTTTCTTTCCTCTCATACAGCTGCCCCCCTCCATCTCTCCCCTCGCCCCCCTACCCCCCTGTGGTGCCATTAGAGTAGATTGGACTGAGGGGTCTGCCCAAAATAAATACAAATACCCGCAGCACGCGGCACCACCAAAAGGTCAAAGATGATTTCCGTGAAGGTATCGCCCTCCCTTACCTTCTACCCCCATCCTCTCCCCCCCTGACTCTGGTCTGCGGCTGTTACTCGCTGGAGACTGTGTAACGTGCTTCACCTCCACCTTTGACTGCTGAGTGTCTCTACTCCTTGTGGTCGACTTTTGGTTGTCTAACCTCGATGACAACTGCGGGTGTCTGGCCTGCACCCTGACCCTGACCCTGACCCTGACGACAGCCTCACCCGCCATGAGGACACCCGCTCCTACTCCTCCCTGTCCTCAAACCACTTTCACCTACAAACCCGCATACAGGAGTTGTGAGGTGGTTTGTTATTGTTCTACTACTATTCTAATTTTAACCTGTCGTCATGTCGGTGTTGTGTGAACATTCCAGACTATTCTACAGGCTGGGGGGGGGGGCAGTCTAGTGGGGGGGGGGCTAGTCTGCTGTCACGTGATCGTGCTGTGATGTTGTAGTGTTGTTGTGTAGTGTTGTTGTGTGGTGTAGTGTGTTGTGTAGTGTTGTTGTGCAGTGTTGTTGTGTAGTGTTGTTGTGTGATGTTGTGTAGTGTTGTTGTGTAGTGTTGTTGTGCAGTGTTGTTGTGTAGTGTTGTTTGCAGTGTGTTCAGTGTAGAGAAGAGAATTCTCTTTCTTCCTGTCTTTCAAACATTGTTTGTCAAATGGAGTAGTGACGTGATCACGTGCTGTCCTTGTCCTACCCCCCGCTGACAGACGAGAGACGGTTACAGATGTTTCAAGTCTGCAAAACCCGACAATGCGTTGTGCAGGGGAATGCTGAGATGATGATGACGACGATGACGAGGCGGCACATTTTACCCTGTGACCTCTGACCTGTGGCTCTCTGTGGCCCCATGCACGTGGCGATGCGCATGCGTCGATCGATGAGCAGCGCTTGTCTCTTACTCAGCCTGCATCATCTCCCTTTGTTTATCTAACCCGGATGTGAGGGCATCTCCTGGTGGGACCGGAGGCACGGAATGTGAAAGGGAAAAAAAACAACACTAAGCAGTTTGCATTTCTGCCGTCGTTTGCACCACCACCCCCACCCTACCACCACCACCACCACCACCACCACTTCTTTCACACAGGCCTGCCAACCGTAGACCAAGAGAACAGTTCGCAAGAGCGTGTCTGTCTGTCTGTCTGTCTGTCTGTCTGTCTGAGGTCCTTGTGGGAGGCGGGAGGGCCTGGTGTCTGTCCACTAGTTGCTGTCGTTAGCGTGCAGGTGGTGGAGGTAGGGCGCCGTGGATGTTGTCAGACACAAGCTGGTGTCGGCGGGCTGCCGGTCGTGAAGCGGCCGTTCACTTTAATAACTGCCAATCGTTCACGCTCGCTTTCTCCTTTAGAGTGCACGTGATACAAGGGAGCTCAGTGCAGTCTAATTTCTGGCTTCACTTCAGGACGCAAAGCAGCTTTACTGTTGATTGTTATTGAGTGTGTTACTACATGGCACGTGGCTTTGTGTCGCTGACTGTCAACACTTCTGTCAACTTGTTCAGCCAGGGTTATTCATGAGGGACAGTGTAGCGAACGCATAAACACTGGTAGTCGTGATGGCCCTTCGTAACTTGACAGGTGGACAGCTCGTGTTGGGCAACAGGGGGCAAGGGTCACAATGAAGATACAAGATGTACAGTTACACACTCAGATACAACATACTTTATTCTACACTCTCATGGGTCCTGAGATATTCGCGTCATTTATCAACATAGCATACAACACATTAATGATGTCGAATACTTAAACAAACATATAATTATCAATATAGATATATCTATAAATAGACGTGTATATCTGTGTACACACACCGACATCATCACACCATGAATAGGTTAAAAATAAACCTTCTCCTAGCTCGGATTGTCAGTCAAGGTTTTGTTCTTTGTCAACACTTTTTCCCGACGCAAGACGAATTGAATCTTTATTTACTTGTTTTGTTTACTGTGTTTGTGGCCAGTGCATGCACTACAGAGTTGTCCTCCAACTGAATGCATGCACCCAGTCCAGAAAGTTATTTCCCCTTTCTCTTCAACGTTCTTCGCATCCGACTCTCATTAATTCTCCAGTACGTCACTCTACACTTCCTGCCCCAGCTCTGGCTATGTGACGTCACTCTACACTCCCTGTCCCAGGTGTGGATGTGTGACGTCATGATACACTCCCTGTGTCAGCGCTGGCTGTGTCACGTGACGCTACACTCCCTGTCCCAAGTCTGGCTGTGTGACGTCGTGCTACGCTCCCTAACTCAGCTCTGACTGTATGACGTCACTGTCCCTGCCCCAGCTCTGGCTGTGTGACGTCATGCTGCACTCCCTGCCCCAGGTGTGCTTGCAGCGGTTGTCTCGTCGAATGACCTCTGAAGAGTGAAGCTTGAGGCGGCAATTGAGTGACTTTACGATGGCAAGTGAACAGGCTGTCACGTGTCCTGTGACGTACGCAGGTGTTTCCAGAGGCTGATTGCTGTCCCTGTGCGCAGTGCCACGTTTGCCAGACGACGTAGTGACAGTCGATGCGTTGTGTTCACGTCACTGCGACTAGAGTCGAGAAAGTCCGACTGGAGGCCTGGAGTGACGAGGGAAAGGTGTTTGTACAACAGGTGGAGACATGTTTGTCACACAAACGTCACACCCCGGTATTGTGTACTTGTAGCTTTGCTTTAGCACTCACTTGTAAACAAATTAATGAAAAGAAGTCAGTTACAGAGCCTGATGAGCAGGTAGCCAGCCGGCAAACTCTCGCTTATTCTCGCAAACCATCACGTGACTTGATGTCGTACATTATTGGTACTGTATCCTCATCAGTATCGTATCATCATCGATATTGTATCCTCATCAGTATCGTATCATCATCGGTATCGTATCATCATCAGGATTGTATCCTCACCGTACTGTATCCTGTTCACGTTTCCATGGCGAGTCGTTGTCTCCGTGTTTTATTCTGACTTTCATTGGTTGCCACTGGCGACATGAGAACTCGCACAGAACACAAATAAAAAATAAACAAGCCTAGTAGCGAGAGATCGTAGTTTACAACCCTCCCATACACGACAATAATTATCTTGGTGATATTGGTAATGACAGGATAAACTGTGACTGTTTACAAACTTACCCTACATCACACACATCACACACATCACACACATCACACTTACCCACACAGACACCTCACACGTGTCACACTTTGTTTATTTACAAGATGAGCGATGTAGGTCATTAGTGAAACCGTTTTCTCTCTGTTTGTGTGTCTGTTGACATGTTTATTACAGTTCACTGTGTGAAACACACGTTGTTTGTGGTGACCCCTGACCCCTGGTCCAGTGTGCACCTCGGTGTGGCGGCCACAGTGGCGTTCTCTCCATCACTCGCAGTCCTCCTCTGTCTTCACATCTGTTTGTCCTGGAGGTCTTTAACATTCTTTGGCAGGATCAGTGTGACAGGTGGCTGAGGGCGCCCCCATCGACTTCAGCAAGCACGGGATAACTCTTGTCGCTGACGTTCAAATATTGTCAGGTCTGCTCTCCCCTCCTCAGGGGCTGTTTAAATTTGAGGAAGATGGGAAGGGGGAGTTGACACTCTCCTCACTCCGTCATCTGAACTTTGACCTGACAAACAAACTTGTAAGGAAATCGCTAAAATCCGTTGACATCTTACAGGCCGCAGTCTGCTCCTCCCATCCGTCACCCCCCACATCCACTGGCCCGCCTCCCCCCCCCCCATCTTCAGTTCCCCTCAAAAAAAAAACACAACTTAGGCTGTCGGAAGGTGGGGGCGATGGGGGAAGATGCTGGACACTAAGTGCACCTGTTGGAATGTTTTGATTCTTTGTCGAGCAGATACACAGGTGCGCGCACAGATGAATGGGCATGAGGTTCACTGTATGTATGTTCACGTTCATTGTATGTACACGTTCACTGTCTGTATGTACACCTTCACTGTATGTACACGTTCACTGTCTGTATGTACACGTTCACTGTCTGTATGTACACATTCACTTATGTATGTACACACACACCATTCTTAAACTTCAGCTACTATATTTATATTATTTTGCGATTTCCTTCTCCTAGGTGTTTTCGTTAAAAGATCACAACCAGACACAGGTAACGGACCACGTGACTGTGGTTGGCAAATGCTTTGTATGATGGAGGAGGGGGGGGGGAGAGATAACCGTTATCTTCACTTTTGTTATCTTATCGCCGAAATTCTTTGCCCCTCGTGACGAGGTGTCGTCACAAATGTCGTTAGTCCAGTTAGCGACATCAAGAGATACCTTCCTGCAGCATTCCTTGTCTACCTGATGGCACTACTGTCGTGTTTACCTGTGTGATAGTGTGATAGCTACTATGTCCGAGATGTAGATAGTGTGATAGCTACTATGTCCCGAGATGTAGATAGTGTGATAGCTACTATGTCCCGAGATGTAATAGTGTGATAGCTACTATGTCCCGAGATGTAGATAGTGTGATAGCTACTATTCCCGAGATGTAGATAGTGTGATAGCTACTATGTCCCGAGATGTATATAGTGTGATAGCTATTGTCACGGCTGCGGCGTCTCTACTCTGACGACTGCCTCATGGGCGTGACACCGTCACGAGATGTTTGTAATGTTTTTCTTTGTTTTGTTTTACTGCGCTCGGTGCGCGGCCTGTCTACACGCACGTGGCTCAGGCCTCGCAAAATCTCGTTAAAGTCCGGAGGCAGGCGGGCAGACAGCTCCTCATATCGCAGCAGCAAAATATTTTGATGGCTGAATCTTTAGCGGTTGGCTCCCACACACTTCTCGCCCCTCCTCCGACGTTGTGAGCTCAGCCGCTACCCCACCCCCCAGCCATCCCACCCCCCTCATCCTACATCCTCCTGTTTCTTTTTGCGCCCGGAGTTCGAGCCTTACTACAGTTGGCCTGGAGGCTCATGGGAGGGAGAGAGAGAGACGGGGAGAGGGGAGGGACAAGGGGCTGCTAACAGTTCTTGAAGACATTTTTTAACACAGCTTCTAGTTTTGTCTCCAGATGCTGTGGCGCGTCTTTGTCCTTCCTTCCCTCCCACCCCTCCCGCCAACTCCAAACTTGGAAGACATATTTCTCCCAAGACATTTTCTCGTTTGTCGCCGGCTGCTGTGCGGAGGTTTGCTACATGGCGCAGACAATACACAGTGACGTGCAATGCTCCCCCCTTCGTGCTGCGAGCTTTGTACCGGAAGTGGGCGAAATTTCATCGCCAAAGCGAGGCTGGAGGGACTTTCATCGGTGGTGCATTGAAAGAGGGGGCTGGGGGAGCGCGTGTGTGGACTCCAAGACGTGGATGTCGCTGTGTGTTTAGACCCTCGGTGTGGAGGCTGCTTGCAGTTCAGCCTGGGGTCGGCTGACGGCGTCACACGACAGGCTTTTCTCGTCCACAGCTTTCCCAGTGAACCACACGCGAGTGAGGAGAAAGCCTCACCCTCGCTAGTCCCTCATCACAGTCGCGCCTTTCGCTCACTTCCACGACTACGACGACCGCCACCACCACCACCACGCTTGACTGGCAACAACAGTTGCTTCGCCCCACAACCTGAGCCCGAGAGGAAGGTAGGAGGTCGGTGATGATTGTTTCCACTACCTTGGTGATAACGGCAATCTCCGGGGCGCGCGGGGTGTTGTTTGTGTGACACCAAAGTCGTGGTGGAGCAGCTGCTGGAGAAGGCGTAGCACCTGAGACTCTGGCACCTGCGTGGCGGTGCTTTGAAGCTGGCAGGAAGCGAGTTTTGCTCAGGTGAGTGCGTACGGGGGAGCTTGCGCATGCCAGGTAGGCAAGAGGTCAGGGAGCAGCAGGCATCGTGCAGAAAGATGATGTAGACACAAGCACCACTCGGGTCCCTGGCCAGCCCCGTGCAGTCCTGGGGATATTCTCACATTCCAAACACTCAGAGACAGTTGGGGGGAGCAGGCGGCTGTAGTCGCTACTCGATCTCACAGACAGACAAACACTACAAACATTATTCTTACAATATTCAGTCTGCTTGCTTCAGTGAGGCAGCTGCTGCTGATGTCTTTTTACGACATTAAAACTTGGGGCGCGAGAGGTTGGCACGAGGTAGGCGATGATTTACGACAGTTTGAGTCGTTAGAGGGAGGAGATCATGATGTTTCCTCCTATGATGGAGGAGATGATAGCGATGGTAGTCCACAGCCAGTAGATGTCGCCGTGCTGTCAAAGCCTCAAAGCTGATCGCAGCTGTTTACCGTTAATAAATGATGGCAAAATCCGCCACAAGCTTCTCTAGGGTCAGATGTTTGTCATCATCTTTCTGCACCGCGGGAATGTGATAATGTCATCAGTGTAGTCGTCTAGCAGCTTTGAGGATAGTTTGTACTGCAGTCTTGATGATAATACATAGCTGTCGCCGTCTAATGTAGACTAGAATATAGTGTACAGCTGTCTGATATAGACTAGAATATAGTGTACAGCTGTCTGATATACACTTCAATATAAGGTACAGCTGTCTGATATAGACTGGAATATAGTTACAGTGTACAGCTGTCGGACATAGACTTGATTATAATGTACAGCTGTGTAATATAGAGGAATATAAAGCTGTCTAACATACACGAGGATTATATATAACTGTCTAACGGGTGTTCATTCTTCATTTTCTGTCTCGTGTTCCTTGCTGGTTACTGAGGACAACAATGATAATGTCGATAATGTTTCCTCTTCTCTCTCTCAAACACACGCGTGTGGTACACGTAGTAGTAATGGTAGCGGCATAAGTAGTAGTAGTAATGGTAGCGGCACACGTAGTAGAACTGGTAGCTCTGCAAGCAGTAGTCCCCCACTATTGTGTTCATGCTGTACAGTGTACATCCACCTGCTACTTTACTCCATGTTTACTGTGCTGTAGGTAAAATCCCCTTTCACCTTTCCTACCGGCTGTTTACCTGCACACCGCACTCTACAGGTGACACGATGTCCTCACACAAACTATTTTAGGAAAGAGTCGGTCAGAAGTTTCACAAAGCGTCTGTTGGGCAGCAGCCGCTGTAGTCTGGCACCATGGGAAATGGCAAAGTCAAGCGGCAGGTCAGAGGTCACGGCATCTGTCCCCTGCCCTTTGTCTGACGGTGGTAAGCTGCGAGAGGCTGTAGGGGTGGGGGAGGCCTGTACACCCACTACCCACGCACCCCCTTCTCCCCACGTGGTAGGAATGGTAAGGCGCTGCTGCACGTGAAAGCTTCTAAAAATAGACGTGAATGGCCAGGAATTCCACAGCAAGGAAACCTACCCGGAGAGGGCAGAGAGGCTGGGGTGTGATGTAACGGGTGCAGGGCCGGTGGGGTAGGTTACATCACTCACTGTCACGTGACATGACGTCAATGACGAGCAATTGATGCCACGTGGCTTTTAATGGTGAGTGTGTCGTGTGTAGCATGTAGCATGTAACATGTAGCATGTAGCATGTAACGTGTAACGTGTAGTGTGTAGTGTGCTGCAGCACGATCTATCTGAAGCATCCGCACACACACTAACACACATGCGCATGCGCACTAACACAGTAGCTAACGCACCACTACTCTCACGGATTCCCGAAGGAGGAATAAGGATGAAGAAAGACTAGCGATGAAGTGCTCTCTACATTTAACCGCCTGTAATCGTCTGAGGGTGGTTTTAATTAGTCGAAAGCTTTGCAGCAGGAACTTTCTTTGGGGAACACGGCACAGATGAGTTCATGCACGCACGTGGGCTCTTTCTCTCTCTCTTTCTCTCTCTCTTTCTCTCTCTCTTTCTCTCCCCAAACACACACAAGGGCCACAAAGAGATCGAGACACAACGCGCAAACCTTTAAGAACTAGTACTCCCCACCAGCAACCCTCTGTCGCCTGCCCACAGCCCCAAGTCCCCATCTTTATACATCCACCTTCCCGATGAAGGAGAACGCGGTGGACGAGGCCTGGAGACGGCACCGAGTCTTTTGGCTGCAGAATATTGCACGACAGCGAGATGGCAGGAACAATTATGACCTTGTAATTACGAATGAAAGACAAATCGGGGATTGCAATAAAGGATAGTTCCTCCCGTCTCGCATTACAATGGGAATCAAGACCGGAAGCAGGTGGATGCCCACCTGCTGATTAACGACACACGTAGGAGTGACTGAGGGATGGATGTCCACAGAGCAGTTCGTTCCCAGTCTCCCTCGCTACATCAACATTCTCCACTTGTGGGTTAATGGTATTTTTTCTTATCAAAACTTACATTATAGACTTTTAAAATGTTTAATTGCCGTCAAAATATGAAGTGGAGGCCACGAGAGGTCGCTGCACGAGCTGTACTCATCCACGACATCCAGGTGAGAAGCCAGCACCGCCGCCATTAACATTCCCCGCGATGCCGACGATGGAACTGCTTTCTGCTGTATCTCTTCGCCATCGTAAGGCCCGGATGTTGTCGACAGAACGTGTGTACACAAATATATCCGATAAAAGTCGCCGACGGTAATCTTTCCAGTTTCAGTTTTTTAATCTCGCGCGTGACGTCAGCAGCACGTACCTTTTTAACGTCTTTTAACGTCGACTCTAAACTCAGCGACACAACAAAATGCAGCTCAAACCAGTCTGGGCGGGAAGTTGGGGAGAAATAAAGCCAGCCGTGTCAAAAATTCGATGCAGGTATTAGCTGGGGAAAGGAGAAGTTCCGTCGACATTTTTACCTGCAGCACCTGGCAGCGACTGCCGCCTCCACTTCACAGACACACACACCTTCATTCGCCGGCAGGTGGGGAGAAGAGCAGAGCTCTGATGGAGGCGGCAGGGGAGCTACAAAGGAGCACTTGGCAAGAAGTCAACGACAGCGCACGTTATTTAACAAAATTCCTTTCGCTACGTTGTTGTCACGTTGCTGTCACGTTGTTGTCACGTTGCTGTTACGTTGCTGTTACGTGGCTGTTACGTTGTTGTTACGTGGCTGTTACGTTGCTGTTACGTGGCTGTTACGTGGCTGTTACGTTGTTGTTACGTTGTTGCGCCTGATGTCGTTACGTCCAGACTGGGACGTGCAACAGACGCGGTTTGATTGGCTGCACAATTTATTTCATTCCAGCAGATAATATTCCACTCAAGATATGAGCTAAGGTGTTAGGAAGGAGAAGGTTTTGTAATACAAGATGGAGGATTGTGTATCATCAGGTGATTGTTGCCATACAACATAGAGATGTCCTGTCAGATTGGCATAGAATGATGTGATAGTGGATTGTTTACTACCACACAGTTCAGTTTGCAATGCAATGAACGAGATTTTGCTGTTCTCGAGATGTGACTGTTCAGTCCTGGACGTTTTCTGTTGTAATACCATTGCCATCAGGCCAGTTCTTAGCCCCCGCGGGGCCCGAGGCAAAGGGCATGTGCGGAGCCCTCACGCCACGATCACACGGTTTTAGTTGGGATCTAAAGTCACTTCTTTCCTCAGGGATATCTCGTCTTTTATCATTGACAGCACGCTGCATACACATTACAACATAAGCCTACGATTAATTTATTTGTAACGTTCGTCAATAGGTTACAATCAAAAGCGCGGGGCCCCTTGAAGCGCAGGGCCCTAGGCAGATGCCTCGTCCGCCTGCCCCTAAGCACGGCCCTGATTGCCATTATTTGTGTTTAGCTTTTTTATTTTTATTTATTAATGATGAATGAATGCATTCTATCAGGAAGTAATCTGTTGCTAGGCAACACTTTGTGTGATCAGTGTTTTCTGCACCATTATATCGACAGTAGGACCTGTCGCCAACGTTTAACAACTTTAGTGTCAGGTGTGTGTACTCTTCGCTGTACGAGGAGAAGAAGGTGTTACGATCTTACAGCGACTCTGAGGTGTATGTGTGTATGTGTGTATGTGTGTGTGTGCACGCACGCACATTTATTTATCTGTGGAGCAGGAATGAGAAATCCTGCATTTTGACTACATTTCACTCGTCCTGCCCTCCGCCACTCGCAGCGCACACTACTCACTACTCAGTGTCTACATCGTGTCCGAGCCCGTGCTCATAGTCCGAGGGTTAGTTAAGTCCCGGGTTAGTCCACAGCAAGCGTTTTACCTCCGTAGTTATGCTTCGGTTGCCCGTAGAACCCCGGCTGTAAAGTAGGGGCAAAGATTCCCTAGGGGTAAAGTAGTAAACAACAATATCCGTGGAAGCTAGACAGTCCCATGTAACTATGGAGACGAGAAGCTGTTCCTTCGTGTCTACAGTTTCCACAGGGTGACGACCGACCTTCACTTGGTGAATACAGTCCCTCGCCTCCATCCGCTGGGCAGTAGTTTATCCACTCCACTCCGTCTGATGCAGCCATCGGACTCCCTGTGGAAGATGTCGTCTGCCCTACTCCAAAGCAAACCAGATAAAATCTTTTATTGAAAACTCCACTCTGGGTTCGGCGGGTCTTCTGTGGGTTTATTTATCTCTTCCCAAGTACATCAGCCATTCAGAAAGATTGCGTTTCCTTTTCATTTGCTAAACACTTGCTGAGTTGGTTTTTTTCGGGGAAGGGGTGGTCTTTGGGGGGAGGACAAATTACTGGATGAAAGCGTCAGCCTGGTTGTGCTTGACCTCCATAAAACCCTTCTTCTTCCTCTCCCATCCAGCTGTCTCCCTCCCTTCATCCTCAGTCTTCTCTCTCCGTGAGGAAGAGCAGACTACAATCGACATGCATTCTGGGCTTGGAACTTCTCTTGTTGCCAGCCGCTGTTACAGGGCTACTGGCATTTGACCTCACGACCTCCGAGTTCCGCTTTGTAAGCGAGTGCTTATTAATGATCATCAACAGCGAGGTCAGTGAGTGCTTATCGACTGTCAATGTGAGGCTTACAGGTGTTGAAGATGAGGAGAGGGGGAGAGAGAGAGAAGGAGAGAATGAAGGGAAGATAAGAGAGAAGGCTCTACAGTCACTGTAAGGATAAATCCCTCACACTGACCAGTGGGTTGATCAGTCTTTACCGGTGCCCCAGTTACCATCGAGGTGCCCCAGTTAGCCATCAAGGTGCCCTAGTTAGCCATCAAGGTGCCCCAGTTACCCATCAAGGTGCCCTAGTTAGCCATCAAGGTGCCCCAGTTAGCCACAAGATGCGAGTTGAGTGACGTCAGCAGAGTACCAGCTCCGACATGCGCACTGCTCAGCTACATTTCTAGACCTAGACACTTCCGCTTTACAAAAATCACTCCCATGATCCTCCCTTGTTGTTCAATACAGCACGTTAGCTGTGACGTGTGAGTGAGGGACAGATTTCAAGGCGAGAGACAGAGACAGGAAGTGACGGCCATTTTCCGGCTGTGAAGGAGCAGACTGATGGGAGTTGCCGGCCCTGACTGGGGGAAATGCAAGCCGGTGTCAGCAGCTCACGTTACTCCAGGCCTGAGCCGCGAGACAAACACAGTTCAAGCTGAGGACGACAGAAAATGTGTCAAGGTCTTGGAAACAAGTGCAGCAGTCTCTCTCTCGCAGACAGGAACAGAGAACACGGTGGCTTAGAGGTTATGCAAGGAATGCCAAAGGAAGTTTTCTGTTTTGTGCTTTAAGGGTAGAATGTGGCGACCTCTAACAGGAAATGGAAAATAAAAGTGTCTAGCGACCTTCCCCACCACCGCCCCACTAGAGCCTCGCACTTTTCTCTTCTGTCTTTTGTTGAATTGCGAGGCTCACTGGAGGAGGTTTGCACGTGACTCCAATCTTGTGAACGCGTGAAGCCAGTTGTTGCTTTACACACAACTGCATTAGTGCAGCCACAAACCCATCCACCCGTAAACATCCTCTAGGGTGGATTTGCGACTTTGTTATTGCCGTACTTGTTGTCATGCATCTATTCATCGCCGTCATCAGCTGAATTCACTTTCACGGCGTTGTTTACACTTGTCTGCCCTTTAGCTGCTGACAAATAATAATTATTTATTATTTATTTTAATAAATAATTTCCCTCATGTCCACTGTTTGTGTTGCAGACCTACAAGATGGGGCTCACACGCTGCGGCAACTTCCTGAAGTACTCCATGTTCTTGTTCAACGCCGTCATACTGGTGAGTAGCGCCCCCTGTCGCCATGCTGACAGAAGTACACATTGAAGTCGTCTTGTTTACTGACACTTGTGTCTCTGTTGTATCAAACAAACATAAACAACCATCACCACTATCACAGCAGGGATGTTATTGCCCTCGTCACATCAGTGACAAGCGGAGATAATGTCGCGCACATCGTCTGTCTCCTCAGCTGATGAAACCTAAAGACAGACGCTGTAAGGCAAACAGGATAAACATCAGTCTAACAAACAAAAACAATCTGACTAAAATATAGTAAACAGTCTACCAAACAATCAGAAAGCAGTCGAACTAAAAGATGTGATCAGCAATGTAATAAACATAAAAACAATGTCACTAAAATACAATAACTAGTCTCACAAACATGGAGAGCAGTGTGAGTAAACAAGCAGCCTCACAAGCAAACACAAACATGTAAAACTCAAACAAAAATATAATCAGCTGTATCAGTGTGACTTTTCGCAGATCGCCGGCTGTGGGTTGCTGGGGTTTGGTGTCTACACCCGCACCAACGACTCCCGGGTGGCTCGCTTTTCCTCCATCGTGGGTAGCTACCTGTACTCCACCCTCTCGCTTCTCCTCATCATTCGGCGGCGGGGTGGTCATCCTCTTGTCCTTCCTCGGCTGCTGCGGGGCCATCAAAGAAGTCCGGTGCATGCTGGGATCGGTAAGAAATGTTTTATTTGTTACCTGTGACGTATACACGCAGGTGGTAAACAATGTTCTCCTCAGGGATGGTTGACAGACAATCACTGTTGTTGCCGTGTGGCTGACAGACAATCAATATTCTTTAAATGTTATTTTAATTCTGGGACTGACAGACGTGGCATTGAGTGTGATTTTTTCAATCTTCGTCTTTTTTGTCAACACCTCATTGAGTTACAATTGTCTCCCTTGTTCACGTGACTTGGTTGCCACGTGTTACAGTTCTTCTTCTTGCTGCTGCTCATGCTGATTGGCTTCTTGGTAGGCGGGATCCTCATCTATGCTTACCGGAATCAGGTGAGTGTGTCCTTCTCTACATTAGTCAGCAAATTCTGGCTCACTCCTGAGTTACCTGCCCCTCGCTGGTGAGGACGCCGTGAGTCACGTGTACACGCACACGGCAAGGTGAAGGTCGAAGGAGAACGAGGCTTTATTAAGCTTTCTACTTGACATTAGACAAAACGTTTGTTGTATTTAGACATAAGATGTGGACTGTGTGTACATTAAATACACGATTTTATTTTGATGTGTTCGTCGTGGATACAAATATTTGTCTGTGCCGCCATAACACACTTGAAGTATCAAACTGTATTTTCGTCTTCACTGTTCATGGATTGGTTGACTGAGACGAGAGTGGCTCTCTGTATGGTAGATGTGTGATTGTGATTGAATGGGAATTACATAGGCGAGTACAGAGTGTTGTTTGTAACAAGTGACGTGCTGCGTGTTTGGCAGACGTGTGACGTGCTGCTTGTTTGGCAGACATGTGACGTGTTGTTTGTTTGACAGACACGTGAGGTGTTGTTTGTTTGACAGACATGTGACGTGCTGCTTGTTTGCCAGACATGTGACGTGTTGTTTGTTTGACAGACATGTGACGTGCTCCTTGTTTGGCAGACATGTGACGTGTTGTTTGTTTGACAGACACGGTACGTGCTGTTTCCTATTGTTTGTTAGATAGGTGATTATGTCATGAAAGAGCTGTACACGTCTCTCAACTCTTCGTACGGACGGGCGGACAGGAAGGAAGTGACGGAAACCTGGGACTTCATGCAGAAAGTTGTGAGCATCAAACTTTGGTTTCCACAGAACTCTGGCACTGAAGCCTTTCACTGTACATGTGTCAGTCGTGTCAGCTCTGTTAGTATTGTAGACAATGTAATATACAATGTACAGTGGTATCGGCGTTACATGTACACTTGCTGGATGTACAGCCTGACCTGACACAATAGACTAACTACTCTATTGACTGTACACGTGACATGCTGACTAACCACTCTATCGACTGTACACGTGACATGATGACTAACCACTCTATTGACTGTACACGTGACATGCTGACTAACCACTCTATCGACTGTACACGTGACATGATGACTAACCACTCTATTGACTGTACAGTTTAGCTGTTGCGGCGTGTACGGGGATGTCAACTCCTCCACATCCTGGGCTTTCTACAGAACAACCTTGTGGTTCCTCAACCAGACAGGTGACTAGCGCCGGCTGAGTGCACTCTTCTTTTTGAGTTTAAAACAATCGAAAATTATTTTAATCGTCGTCAGTATTTCGAGCAAACCTCTTGTAGTAACCTGAGTTTAGCTTTGGTCCTGTGTGGGCCGTTGCTGTGTGTGTGTGTTGTCAATGAGAGAGAGAGAGTTGTATTATTTGACACCTTTCTCTATCAATGGCATTCTGTATGTGCGGCCTGGTAATGTGAAGAGCCTAGCCACATGCTAAGACACCGCGCTATAAATCATTTTCATCGTAATCGTCGTCGTCGTCATTAACACCTCTCTCTTTGTCTTCAGAAACGTCTATGAAGAAGTATGTGCCCGACAGCTGCTGTTTGAGCATGATGGGAGATAACCTGACCCGGTGTGTGGGGGGCATGGGCTACGAACACATTGCACCCGCTCGTGGGCCACCCGTGTACCCGGCCATAGAAAACGGCATCATGTTTACCGAGGTAGGCAGCACAAGCAGCATCACCACACTGCAGACAGTGAAATGCTTGTGCCCTGTGCCCCTGTCAGCCCATGTAGTAGACTCGAACATACGCAACATACAACAAAGAAAGCAAGATTTTCAGGAGTGAAGAATATTGAGTTGTGCTCTCGCAATTATCAGAACAAAATCTTCCATCGTAGTTACTTCTATGTCACCTGCAAAAAACACTGTCCATGAAGCAATTTTATTGACTGTAATTGTCACGTGGTGTCGAAGGGATGGATGGTCTGACAATGACAGGAGTGTTTTCTCTCTGTACCAGGGCTGCTACTCGGCGTTCATCGCCTTCCTGTCGGACAACATCAAAGTGGTTGGAGGCGTGTGTGTCGGGGTGGCGGTGTTGATGGTAAGCTCCATGGTATCGCCCCATCACCCATGCCTAGCATCGCAGCTTTAAAGCACGTTGTTCAGTTATCGTCGCGATCCCCAAAGTTCGAATCCGCATCCACACCTTCGTACATCCATCGCCGCCAAACCAATTCTCTGCTTGTCACTAAATCATTTCTGTAATCTTGTAGTGGTATCTGTTCCATTCCATCCCCCTCCCTAGAATAAAATATGAAAATGACAAATGTGTCATGAGCACAAAGCAGAATCAACACCATTTCCACAGCTTCAAAAATAAAAGGCAGGAAAGATAACTCTGACGTTCTCTGTGTTCTCCACTACCTGGCTTTGCTCCCTTGAGTACTCTGACCGCATTCATATACTTTTTTGTATCGATCATTTCTTTATTTCGTGTCGTCTCCTCTTCATCGCTTTCATTCTTTTTCTTTCTCTTTTCCTTCTCCATCAATATTTTACAAGGTTTACTGCCAAACCGTGATAATTGCTGATAATAGGGTAATTCCCCCTTTCTCAACCTCTCCACCCCTCCTTTCTTATTTCCCTTTCCTTTGACCTGAGGTATATGTGAAGTGTTTTGACTTTTTTCTGAAAACACCTTTCATGATCGTGTTTCAGGTTCTAGCTATGACCTTTGCCCTCTGCCTGTGTCGACGAATTAAAGATGACTATCTCTTCGACTGAACTTGAGGAGATCATCATCACACCTGAACACGCCAAGTGCTAAGGACTCCGCTGTCCTGTGATGTTTCTTTGAAGAATTCTGTTGACAAGATTATGTAAACTGAACTAAGAGGGAATTCGTGAATGTTTCATCCTGTGAACTGTACATACATGTACATATGTGTACATCGATAGCCGCGCACCTTGTTGCTTTGTCATTTGTTCTCCCGTCCACTGTCCACCCCTCTACGTGTTCACTTGTGGTTAGCGACAGTGAACTGGGCCGGCCAGGTAAATGTACAGGTATGTCATCGTCAAGAATGAAGTGGATACCTGTAGGAAGTTCACCTTTTCTAAGTGTTTGAACCTTCAGTAGTGTAGGTGACGTGGCTCATGTGTCTTAACCATCAGCATTCGGCGGACTTGGAGTCTGTTTGAATAATTATAGTTAATTAATGTTAACATATCTGTCTGTGTGCGCGCTCACGTGTGTGTGTGAGGGGAAGGGTGCGTGAACTTGTAATATAAGAAATTAGTATTGTGTGTGTGAAGACGATTGTGTATCCTTGTGTTGATGTATGTAGAGGAGAACACGAGGGAGAGAGAGAGAAGTGAAGTAACGAAGTAAGAAGTGATGTTAGTCATCGATCATTGCCAGACTTGTATTGAAATGTTTGCTGACAACTTGACGAAGCACGTAGCTGTGCTGTCTGCCTTTATCAACTGTTCTTCCCATCATTTCCCTGAAAAGCCGAGCCTGCCTCCATGGGTGTGACATCATCTTGTGAGTGTGTGAGTCTCGTGTCTGTCTGTCTGTCTGTCTGTCTGCCTGCCTGCCTGCCTGCCTGTCTGCCTGCCTGCCTGTCTGTCTGTCTGTCTGTCTGTCTGTCTGTCTGTCTGTCTGCCTGTCTTGTTAAATGGTTGGAGGTTTGGTGTGTGCATGTGTCTGTATGATGTCCAGCAGTCTTCCTCGTCGTGGCCATTCTGCTGGGTTGTAGACTGCTTCAACAAGTAAACTACACTTGTGTACTTATTAACCCCGCCTCTAAAACAAAACTCAGAAGCAAATGAGGTTTTTGTGGAGTTTATTTCCACACCATCAGTTCTCCTTGATGGATGCCACCATCCTTACAGTAATAGTATCTTCCCGACTTGTATTTCATTTTAAACACAGATTTTACACAAGTTAAAATTCAGATGTAAACGTTTTTCAGTTGCTGTGGCGGGTTTAGAGACAAGACAGGTGGTGTAGTGTCGGGTGTAACAATTGTGTAACGAGAGGCAGTTGTGATCCTCATGAAAGATTCACAGATGTCACGTGCATTGTCATATTCACTCAAATTGCACAATCATGTTTAAATTGAATTAAGTGAGCTTATTTTCCACATGAAATGCAGACAAGTATTATTTTTGTTTTGAAAGGATTTCTGTGTAAAACTGTGGTTGTAACTGCCGTCATAGTAACAGCCACAACTGACTGACAGCAGCGACATGAGATGTTGTGTTCACCTTCACACAAACATTACACAACCAACATTTTGTACAGAATAAAGATTGTTGTGTACAGAGTCAAGATTGTTGTCTTGTTGTTGTTTACTGTGCTCATGTTCAGCGTGAGTGTGGGCGGGACCGTGTATTAGCAGTGAGAATGTTTCACACGTGTGTGTTTTTGTGTGAAATCCCGGGAGGACATGCCTGTGAAGAAATCACAAAAAAAGGAAAAAAGGTTCTGATGAAATCATTTCCCTGACATACAGCTGAACGACTCTCAATCGTTGTCATAGCGACGGCATGCATCACAGCTTCTGGAGGACTGCAGCCTCGGTCATTGCATGTGTGTGAGAATGTTTACAACTAAGACAGGGTTGTATTGACTCTTACAGGGTGTATCGAATGTCAGTGGTGACTGATATACAAGCTGTGTCTGTGTGTGTGTGTGTGTGTCTGTGTGTGTCTGTGTCTGTATGTGTGTGTCTGTGTGTGTGTGTGTGAAAGTGAGGCGCCTACCTCACTGGTGCCAGTTGCGTTCATGTCCTACAAAGCATTTCTCTAAAAGCACGTCGGAAGTCCGAGCTTGAGAAGTTGTAGAGAATTGGGTTGATTGCCGAGTTCACGTAGGTCAGCCAAAAGGTCACCGAGTACACCACATCCGGCACCAGCTCCGGACGAACGGCGGTGAGATCAAAGACCAGGTGAAAAGGCAGCCAGCAGACCACGAAGCCGGCCACAATGTGGGTGAGGATTATGAACGCTCGTGTCTCTCTCCCCCTGGAACCTTTCTGGGGTCCGCTGGAGGGCGCTGTGACAGGAGAGCAGGCACGTGTCATGGGAAACAACTCTGTGGCAAAGTACGAGAGCTTATCCTCAGATAAAAGTAAAGACAAAAGACGAAGCGTAAAAAATTGTAACACAAACTACACTTAAATATAAACACAAATTACATTAAATATAAACACAAACAAAATTTAAATATAAACACAAATTCATTCAAATATTATAATTTGTAATGAACTGTCTACTCAAACCCTTCATTAAGTGTATCAGAACAGTCTTTTCAAATGAGTGAAATGTTAATGAAACTTGAGAAGTGAAGTACATGAAGCCTGACACACAAAACACAGACTAAGCAGATTGAAACCCTGAGTTTAATGTATAAATCTGCCAGCTAATATGCAAATTATTCAAAACCTACAATTAACAGTCTTCAAAATTGCAGGGAGGCTCCAAGCGACGAAACAGCCCGGTAACAAACGATAGATTAAGACACCATGAAGACAGATGAAAAAGTAGAGAATAGATAATAGATGTCCTCTGGTACCTGAGGTCTCATTTGCTGAAAGATCTTGATGGTCGGGTGGGATGTTTGTAGAATCATCGCAAAGTCTGTTTCCAACCGTTGCTGTTGGTGGCTGTGATGACGTGGCCGTAAAATGGCGGCTGTGAAGAGTTACCTCCCTGCGACCAAGCAAACCAAAGGCGGAGAAAGGGAGAGAATTAGGTGCGAGTTGTTCCCCATCTCTGGTTCCAGGGTGGCCCACTCCAGCTTCTCTCTGTCTGGGTGGCAGGTCGCTACCCCGCGACTGCAAGTGGTCATCGCTCGGGAGGTCGTCTGCAGGTAATTCTGCGGTCATTGACCCAGACTCGGTGACCTGCTCAGAAAGCCTTGACCTTTCTACGTCGCCAACCCTTGTGTCACAGACGTTGATGGAGACGGATCTGACCCCGGGTGGACAGGCAGACTGACGTGGAGCGAACTGTGAAGTGTCGGCCGACACTCTGTCTTGGGATGTCTCCGCTCTTCTCGGTAACTTGTTCTACACTTGAACAAAATTGTACTTGTATACCTCGTCGGACATGACAAACAAGACAGAAAACAATAAACAACTTTTAAAATATCAATTTGTCTGCAATGTGATGATGTGCACATCAAACCTTTGTGAGAGAGAGAAGGAGTAGGGGGAGATAAAGAGAGGAAACAGATGGTAAACATGGAAGAAGTGACAAGTCTTCGACTTTCATTAAATTTTGTCTGGTGTCTGATGTCATGTCTGATCCGCTCATCTGAAAGATTGTTATCTGTGAGTCAGAGACCATTCTGGCACCTGGCTGCCAGTCTCCGTGCCTCTCTGCATGATTGTTATCAGTATCTTTCATCACTCTCACAACATCTTACGACCCGATGGTTGGCCTTGAAGGCTTCACTCTGACCTGAGATGTTGTCACGTGACTAGGCCTGGGGGCGTGTCTGGATGGCAGGATGGAGCGAGTCCGTGCCCTCAGCACCAGGAAGACAGCGAAGTAGCAGGTGAGGATGACGACGCACGACCCGTGGTGACCCACCACAGCGATGACCACCACGAACTCCCTGTTGTCCGCGGGGACCACATGCACTCCCCCGGGCGGCTGTGCCTCACACGATCCACGATGCAGGGCGGTAACCATAGGAACAGGACCACCAGCCTGCACACACAAGAGTTCACTCAGTGACCTGTGATGGAAGGTAGAAGGTGGAAGGGGAGAGAGCTAACGCCAGAAGATCGCTTGGCCACCCACTGACCTACTGACCATGGTCGTACTGACGGACACTATGGGAGTACTCACTGACCATGGCCACACTGATGCACTCACCAGATGCCAGCGATGGTGATGGCGGTTGTTTTCTTGGTCCTGTGCACGTGGTAGTGCACGCTCCACATCACTGACCACAGTCTGTCCACGGAGATGACGAGGAGGTTGAAGACGGAGGCGAAGGTCATGCCGTAGTCGAAGAAGATCCAGACGCCGCACATGAACTCGCCGAAGGGCCAGTAACCCAGGGTAGTCTCTGTGCTGTAAAAGGTCATTGCGGTCAAGGCCACCATGATGTCGGTCAAGGCCAGGTTGACGATGTACATGTTGAAGATCGTCTGGAGGCGCTTGGTGCGAGCCACCGCTATCAGAACCTACAGGAAGATAGAATAACCACGTACAGGAACAGAAGGACAAAAAAAAAAAAAAAACAAATTACAAACACAGAAAGAACTGGGAGATGATTTCCAAAAGAAAAAAAGAAAGAAATAAATCAAAAAAAATCGGAAACAGATATAAACAAGAAACGGGAGAAAGGGATGCGGCTAGAAATTATACAGAGGAGGACATGAACCTGCTTCTGAGACTTGCAGGAGAACCAAACCATCTCTTACCAGCATGTTGCCAGTGACTGTCAGGATGACAACCATGAACTGGATGACACCAAGTGTGACAGTGCGCCACAGTGGTTGCGACATCATGTCTCCTGGCTCCTCTGCCTCCATCAAGCCCCATGAGTCATTCTTCACGGGTGGGATACCCGGCTCCACCGTTGAAGTCTGCTGGTCCATCCTTCTGTGTCAACCTCTACGTCAGCAGCAGCACGGAGGAAGCAAAGGCCCTCTCGCGCCAGACCTTATAAAAGCTGTCGGGGTCACGTGATATCAAGAGTCTGACGCTGATTGGATGGACGTGACGTGTCCTCGTGCCGCGCGTCCCGCCTGCTCCTCACAGACTGCAGCTCCTCCTCCCCCGCCAACCTCAGGCGGTTGTCAAGGTTTAGGATGTTAAACAAAATCTTCTCAAATATAGTCGTTAACAATTAAAGACCGTCACACTTCCCATAATATCCGCGACATTCCTGAAGCACAGTGGTCTCAAAGCAAATTCTACAAGTTGAAGAAATGAACTTTACTCTCAGCTACTCAACCGTGAAATGAATGTTTACCATCGCGTGTTCAATGTAATAGTTTGGTCGTGCGATGTATGTATGTTGTATGTAGTCCGGACTTGTCAGTCCACTAAAGTATGTTGTAGACACTTGTTGTCAAGCCACTGGTGTCTGTAGTACACACTTGTCATGGCGCTGAGACAGAGGAGTGAGCGAGTGGAGTAGAAGGGTGGAGAGACAGAGGTGTGGTCAGCACAGCTGTTGGTGTTCGTCAATAAGTCCAAACTATCTTTGATTCAATTGTTTACATTTTTCAGTAGATTTTTTTTCTAAGATAATAGAAAAGCTTCATATTAAGATATTGCTTAATTAGGTTTAATGAGGGGACCAGCAGAGGGCGCATTCGGCCCACACGGGGTTAACGGCATCAATGCCATGACGTTAGCATTACGAAAGTCACGTGATGTTTCCATCCAATAGTGTAGAGGAGGGGGGACATGTACTACAAAGTCGTCTGCTAATTCGGAACAAGACCAACGCAGACGATCGACAGTTGTTCCCTGGAAGGCGAATCCGTCATCCATGTCAGTCCGTGCTTGAACAGCGATATCGGGTTCGATCC
Source organism: Pomacea canaliculata (assembly GCF_003073045.1). NCBI lineage: Eukaryota > Metazoa > Mollusca > Gastropoda > Architaenioglossa > Ampullariidae > Pomacea > Pomacea canaliculata. The sequence continues at coordinate 25,803,689 of NC_037598.1, forward strand.
CATTGAGCAGAGGGGTGTGGTGGAGCTGAACAGACTGAACAGAGTGGAGTCGGGTGTGGAGTTCTGTCTTTTAATGAACCGGAGGATAGGAATGTTTTTTCAGGGTTAAAATGAGCCCCGGGGCTTGCAGTCACGTTCACACGGAGTTCAATGGAGTGTCGACCGCTGCCCCGGATACCAGGTGTGTACTAATTACTTGTTACCTTGTTGTGCAGGTACAAATGTAGGTAGAAACAAGGTCCAGACAAAGGTCACAATGTACATCAGACAGCATCAGACCAGACAAGGGGAGACCACCCGAGATGTCTTCCTCGGAGGACGTCAGCGGAGGAACGTCAGCCCCGTAAAACTACGTCCGCTTGTTATGTGAGGTCAGAGGTCGATTCCTTGGTGACAACAGCAGGACTTGCTGACTTACAGGTCGGCCATCAGGGATCTCAGTTTGCTCCCCTTGAGTTACTTCCCTTGTGTGCGTGCTGAGGGACGTAGTCACGGAGAATATTTCACAGCACGAGCCACTGTGGCTTCAAGACAAAGGAGATTCATTCGAAGTTGACAGACTTGTTGCAATGTATTGCACTGCAGTGTATGTCGAGTACAGTTTTATTTATGACAGCTGGACTCTACTCAAGATGACTGCCAGCACCTGTCATCGCGAGTCGGAGGTCGTCAGGCAATGTCGCAGTCAGTCCTTCACTCCACTGTAGAAATCTGTCTCCTCACTGCTTCAATCTTTCTGAATTAAAATAAATAACTACAGGCCAGAGAGTTGAGTCACAGCAGCAAAGAAGGACAGTTTAGTTGGTTTATTAAACATTCATGTTGCTCGATTATTAGTAGACCCCGACTTCATATCTTAAAAGAAATATAATCAGAAATAGGATTTTGATTCTGCTTCGAGGACAACACTGTTCTGTCAGACTTTCCTGCCATTAGCCAGTCAGGAGATTATCTCTCTTTTGAACGTGGGCTTTACAAATGTTCAGACCTTCATTCATTCCATTTCCAGACGACGATGCTCGGCAAACCTCCAAAGAATTTTGCAGAGGATTTGATGTACCTGATGGTCTTTGAAGCGAAGAAAAGAATATTGCTTTCCACGATGCTGGTGGACTTGCTCGTGGACATCTCCTGGTCCATCTCCTGGTCCATCTCCATTCACTTCTGCAGACAACAAACATGGAGCAAGAGCCTTGCGGTTAATTTTGGTTTTAATGGATTATTTTGTTAGAGACTTCAACTTGTTCCGTGCGTGTTTCATACTTGCACAACGCAAGCTCCAACAGTCCAGAAATGTTTTCTGTAAACAAGTATTGAGCTAGGGGAAGATGTAATTAAATTGTTTTCAACACGAAAGTTTCGCAAGTTCGCAGTGCAAAGACAGGAAGGGTGAGTGGGTGGCTGTCCTCCAGCCTGGTGGAACGTGTTTGTCCTTTCTTCTTCCTTTTTAATCAGTAATTTTTTTTTTTTCTCTTTTTTTTTTTTTTTTTTTTTTGCTTGACGGTTGTTTTTTAGGGGTTGATGCGAAGGTGTTGTTTTTGACAGGATAAACAGAAGAAATGTATTACAATCACGAAAGGATTTCATGTATCATTTGAAAATAAAAGAGTGAAGGTAGAAAAGGTTATCACCATGATGACTGCAAACTACAGTCGGGTGATGAAAGCTCGCGACACCGCAGTCAGCTTCGCCAACAATGAGAATAACTGACACGAAATGAGACAAACATTACAAAGATAATGCCAAGATAAGCAAAACAACGTGAGACATTGTTTTGATGAAGACGACGAAAGTAAATGATGAAAACACATTCCAGTGACGTGTTAACAGTGAGTGAGTGAGTGAGTGAGTGAGTGAGTGAGTGAGTGAGTGAGTGAGTGAGTGAGTGAGTGAGTGAGTGAGTGAGTGAGTGAGTGAGTGAGTGACAACCTGCAGACACACAACAGTAATGCCAAGATGTCAACGTGTTTATATTTAATTTATTCAGATGTTTGTTTATTTATTCAACAGATCATGATGGTGTAACAAACGTTTGTATGACAGCAGTTGGCTGACTCAGTGACGTCACAGACACCAGGCTCCCAGAATTCTCCTCTGTGGGTGGCCGATCCTGTTCACACCACCCGGAAGCTGGGGGCGGGTGCGGCGACCGTTAGCGCCGGCGGTAGGAGCACCGTGTCGATGACATGCACCACCCCGTTAGTGACGGTGACGTCCCGTGACGTCACAGTGGCGCCGCCTATCGTGAAGGTGCTGGCTGAAAGAAAGAGACTGGCTTGAGACTTGCAACCAAATAAGTCTTGTCCTTCTACACGAGACTTTCATGTCAGACTGTGCTGAACACATGCTGTGACGTACAGGACAGATGTGCTGCTGAGATGTGACGTGTAGGACATGTTGTAGCGCTGTGTGCTGTAATGTAAGTCAAATGGAGCTCTGTGTGTGGTGACGTGTAGGACAGTTATGTAGCTCTGTGTGTTGTTACGTGTATGACAGTGACTGCTGTGGTGACGTGCAGGCTACGACAGCTACTGCGCTAGGAGGTAACGTAACCCATTGACATGGATGAACAAGGAGTAACGATACATCAATGAAAACCTTGGGTGGGCTGCACTAAATGCCAGTCGATGGAAGATTTTCTGTCACTCAGGATGCAAGCAATCCGCTCGAGTGGCCGTCACGGTCGCTTGTTTTCTTTTCTTAAGCACCTGAGGCTGTGCAGGTAAGCTGCCTGGCTACCGAGCATTAAATAAACGGTTCCGCCCGACTGCTCTAATCGACAGACATTACTGCCAGCTCTAGTTTGAACCACGTGACTAGTCTCCCCAACCCGCCCAGGAGAAAACAAAGTGATGCAATTTTAAAGAAATAAAAAGAGAGAAACATCAGACAGAGTGTCGTCCCATCTCCTGGTCAATGCCGCGAGCAGCACTGAGGGCAAAAACAATTTTGAATACAAACCTGTGTGAAAGGTGAATACCCTGGCACAATTCACAAGAACGCGGGACCCGGGGTGGTTCAGTCTTGGTACCGAGTGGACATGTTGACAGGGAGACACATGCCCAAACACGGGTATGGGAGGTTTGGGGGATGAGGTTTTTGTGTGCGTTGAGACCATGGTGAACACATCCACAAGACCCCGGCACGTGCAGGCAATGGTGTGTACATATTGTGGTGTACATATTGTGGTGTGTACATATTGTGGTGTACATATCGTGGTGTACATATTGTGGTGTACATATTGGTGTGTACATATCGTGGTGTACATATTGTGGTGTACATATCGTGGTGTACATATTGTGGTGTACATATTGTGGTGTACATATTGTGGTGTACATATTGTGGTGTACATATCGTGGTGTACATATTGTGGTGTACATATTGGTGTGTACATATCGTGGTGTACATATTGTGGTGTACATATTGTGGTGTACATATTGTGGTGTACATATTGTGGTGTACATATCGTGGTGTACATATTGTGGTGTACATATCGTGGTGTACATATTGTGGTGTACATATTGTGGTGTACATATCGTGGTGTACATATTGTGGTGTACATATCGTGGTGTACATATTGTGGTGTACATATTGTGGTGTACATATTGTGGTGTACATATTGTGGTGTACATATTGTGGTGTACATATTGTGGTGTACATATTGTGGTGTACATATTGTGGTGTACATATTGTGGTGTACATATTGTGGTGTACATATTGTGGTGTACATATTGTGGTGTACATATCGTGGTGTACATATTGTGGTGTACATACTGTGGTGTACATATTGTGGTGTACATATTGTGGTGTACATATTGTGGTGTACATAATGTTGAAACTAAAATCGCATTAATTACCCTCACCATAATAATATCATATTCAGGGTTAGGGCCATTGTCTACAACAACCTCTTTCAAAAGCAGCTTTTCTCGAAATATGTATGAGGCTCTGGGTGTGGGTGTGGGTCTGGGTGTGGGTCTGGGTGTGGGTATGGGTCCAGCAGAAGACAACAGAAAGAGAAGACCCGCCCAATGGCGAGCCTCCACAATGGAGGTTTTAACAATCTTGTGTGTCTCTCAGGGAAACCTTTCTCTCGTTTCAGCTTCCATTTAGAACTGAAGGGAAATGCAAGTAAGAGGCCATTTTGTAACGATTCAAGTTTTAAAAATAGACTAGCAGAGCGGAAACTAGTTAGAGAAATCGAAACTTTTTATAGAAATTATATTGAAAAATCTGGTAACTACTGAAACTACCTGGTAACTGATTCGAGGATTGACATTTTCTAAAGATTTAAAATAATGAACGGAAATTGTGGAACAAGAAAACTAATTCAGGAAAATGAGGCTTAATGTAGATATAGTCAGTTATAAAGACAGCTGAAAGAGAACATTGTGACAGATACAGCAAAGGTTTTGTTGGCTGGTCGCAAGGTCTACACGCACACACGCACGCATACAGAGAGACAAAGATAATTGTCTGTACTTATCTACAAGCACGTGCACGTTATCGTATATCGGCATCTATATATGTATGTATAGTGAATTACTGGTGGGGGTTGGGGGTGGCGATAAGAATGGTAGGGGAAACAAAGTACATGAGTGACGTCACCTGATAGGCCGATAACGAGGCTCTGGTCAGTTTCTGACGTCAGGGTCGCGCCATCTTGGAGTCCAGCGGAAAACCACACTCCGGTGATCATGTGATTGAGTAGAACGGCTGCCACAGAGTTCAGTAACCTGGTGAGTACAACTCATTCTACAGGTAAACCTCACCTGGCCCTCTGTGTCTGTCACGTCACGTGACGTGCTATGCAACGCTGTGTTGTGGTCTGGTGTGCTGTGTTGTGTGTGAACTACATTCAACTTTTTGAAATTGCTTTTTAATTGAAAATAATTTATTTTTCAATTTGTTCTCATTGTGTACCATTACCAGCAAATAACGACATCGCAAACAACAGCGATGCGAGCATTTTATCCAACACAAATGATAAGCATGATGATAATTATCTTTAATTGTCTTTATAGACGAGAGAGACAGTTGTTATCGCTGTCTTTTTGTCGGCAACCTACTTGTTAACTGTGGAATGTTGTTCAGGAGATCGGCGTACACACCGGGTGCAAGCTTCTGGAAGGCCGCGTCACTGGGAGCCAGAAACGTCATGCCTTCCACTAGGAGAAACAAAACACGAACGTCACATCACAGGGTGAAGTAGGAGAATGAATTCTTGTCGCTATAGCAACAACCGAGACACTCACTGGTCACTTCATTGTGTGCGGGGTACGTCCCCCACACACAGAATATAGAATAAGACACGACACAAAATGTAAAATAAGACAAGACACAAAACAGACAAAACAAACAAGACACAAAACAGACAAAACAAACAAGACACAAAACAAACAAAACAAACAAGACACAAAACAGACAAAACAAACAAGACACAAAACAGACAAAACAAACAAGACACAAAACAAACAAAACAAACAAGACACAAAACAAACAAAACAAACAAGACACAAAACAGACAAAACAAACAAGACACAAAACAGACAAAACAAACAAGACACAAAACAAACAAGACACAAAACAAACAAGACACAAAACAAACAAGACACAAAACAGACAAAACAAACAAGACACAAAACAAACAAAACAAACAAGACACAGTACACAGAACACAAGTGACAGAGTGTCATGTCTGTGCAGGTACCGTTCAGTAGCGCCGACGCATCTGCCCGGGTGAGCGCCAGCAGCAGCATGCTGAACGTGTCCCCGTTGACCAGAGACAGGGCGGTGCCCGTGGGAACCGGGTACATCACTTTGGTTACGATGACCACCTGGCCGTTTGTGGCGGGTATGTCCCACAGCAGGAAAGCAGACCCGGCGATGGTGATCACCTGTAGGGGGAGACAGCATCTCGTGTGACTGACCAACGGACAGTCTAGTGGAAGTGACAACGAATAAGTGTCCTCAAATAATACAGTCGAGACTAAAGCCACTGTGGACACAGCGGTTATGAAAAACACACCACGTGACCCGGAACACGAAACATGGAGCTGTCTGCTGGAAACCTGCCGAGAGGACAGGAAGGTGTGAGCGGGATGTCCAGCCTAAACCGTGACCTCACCTTGACTAGACATGTTCTCACCTGGACTAGCTGCAATTTCCCTTTTACTTGTCTTCTCGCCTGGAGCAGCCACGTTCTCACGCCACTCTGGACTAAGCTAGATGTATTCTCACCATCACTAGTTTATTGCACGCACGCACGCACACATTCATTATCATTATTTCCTGAAGTCATGGCCACACCGCTAGTCCTTGACCTTACACTAGGAGTCGTGTAGACGTTCACACGTGCAGAAGCCCCGCCTAAGGTCGCCAGCAAGGCGTTGTCCGTGAACTCGGGCAGACCTGCAACCACGTGGTAGTTGATCACCGAGGTCAGCAGCGTCTGGTCGGTGTCCAGGGCGTTCTTCACATCGGCCGGAAGTTCGTCAAAGGCGCGGTTAGTGGGAGCGAAGACTGTCAGACTTTCTGTGAACAGAGCAGATGTTGACTGACACTTTCTGTGTTTCTGTGAACAGAGTGCAGGAGGAATCAGACAAAACGAGACATGAATGAGTCTGTTGGCGGAGGACAAGGTAGACGAGGGTGCGACTCACCACTGGCGTCCTTCAGTCTGGTGTCGAGCTCGGGCAGCCTCGCCGTGTATTCCAGGAACTTGGTGGCGCCGTAGAAAGCGATGGTGTTGTACACGGTGTCGGGCTCCGGCTGACAGAGGGAGCCACCCACCCAAACACTGACCACAAAGCACACTGTGAGTGGAGTGAACATCGTAGTGACACCCGATAGGGACCGTCAAGTTCTGAAAACAAATTTCAAATATTGGTTAAAACATTGACGAGTTATCCTTTACACCCACACGAGTTATCCTTTTCATGCGCCAAAATTTGTGGTCATTTGGAAAACAAGTATGAACATGTAAGTATAACTCAGACTCCTGGACTCACTCAATAAAGCACCTAAGAGAGAATCCACAAATCATGTGCAGTTAAATGTGAAATAATTTTGTGAAAGTCGGGTTAAAAACGCAGTTTACTGAGATGTCGATGCAGGGAGGAGTCGATCAGAATCACAGGCGATGTTCACTGCAGGTGTTCACACACGTTCTCGGCTACAACTGTCATCAGACTGAACGCCGTGTTCACAGTCGTGGTAATGGCTCCGCCTGTGTTCTGAGCTGTCGCAATGTGTCGGTATTATCAAGCACAGGTAAGCACAGGTAAGCAGCTTGCGATCCAAAAGGTAATTCTCAACTGCTTTGTTGTGCTATCGAAGCTGCTTTTATCAGCATGTGATGACAAATGTCACGGGGACAGAGATACAGGTGTCAAGTGAACTGCAGTGTCCCGGACTACTCGTGGTGTGTATATACTCAAAGATGCTGCAGTCTTTACTTGTTGTCATTCTATACAACCTAACAGGTACAGAAGAAATAAAATGTTTACTTTTCTCAGATTACTCACACCCGATGTGAAGATGGAAATGAACTGTCACAGGCTGTCAGCAAAGCCAAGGTTTGACCCACTGCCTCGGATGGGTATCTTAGAGGCGTTTGTGGGTACACAGTTCATTTGTAGCAAGAATTGTGAACAGAAATGATTTAGAATCGTTAAAAATAAGTATAACTGTTGTCGTCGTCGTTGTAATCTTCATCATCATCATCATCATCATCATCATCATCATCATCATCATCATCATCATCATCATCACCTTTGTCTTCTCTGCCATCATAATATTCAATGCTGAGTTAGACTACATCTACTACTTTTGATGTTTGATTATTTTACATCAAAGGATTTGGCAGCAAATAAACAACAACTACTGTATCAACAATTTCTCACCTGTAGAATGAGAAGCCTTCAGGTGAGGTACTCACGCTGCTGCAGACGTCACCGACAATGTGGCGGAGTGTTGGTGATAACCCGGGTGACGTCACATCAGTTACTGTTAGTCACCTTTTTTACATCTCACCTTATCTACTTGACCTTATCTACCGCTGGCTCTGTACACAGTAGATATGTGACCTTTAGCTGTATACACATTGTGTCTAGGGGGCATCACGTTCACTTCATGTTCACATGTCCGTTTAATGGAACCAGTGAGTGCATTCCTCAAGTCTCTGATTTGGACTTTCGGTTTATTTCATCCTAATTTCCTTTTCAATCTTGGATGCTTGATGTACATCGACCACAACTGCTTGTGCAGCGTGTCGGCTCAGGTCGTGCGCACGAGCACACGTGTATACATATGATTTATACATATAATTACACATATATACATCCTATGTCCACACATATACATATAATTATACATACATACATCCTATGTGCACACGCTAACTAGCGCACGTGCATCTCACACACGGACTTCATTGCAGTATGCAAAGTAAGAACGAGGGCTTGTTGAGCTGTGAAGTAGTTGATGTAGAGGATGTAGTGGATGTACCCACACACCACAGATAGCATCGGACCTCATTCAGGACAGAGTGTCATCCACGGTCTCTGCAGCCTCTTATGTCACGTGACCACGTGACCACGCTGAGTCATGAGCAGTGTGTGGTCTCCCCATCTCGTGTTGTCGCTCTATCTCCTAACCTGTATTCTCATCTTCTCGGCTTTGGGCTTTTGTGGGCTTGTGGTGTTTGTTTTCCCTCTACTCAGTCTACTGGCTTAGTTTACTGTCTTCTTTCCCGGTCACCGCCTCGTCTTTCTTCGCGATTAGTATGTTTATTTTCTTTTTGCCAGTCTGTGTACAGTTTGTGAGGATTCCTCTAGTCTAGCATGATGGATGCCTTCGACTACCTCAGAAAAATACACCAACGTCTGCCTTTGTCTATTTTCATGTCTGGAGTCGTGGTCAACCCGCGTTTGTCTCAAAGTGACGATGTCCATCATCAGCCCCGACTTCTGTCGTCACTTTCCACATCTTTAGCTGTGTGACACAAAGTCAGAATGAACTGCCTTTCCCCTTCCTTTCACCCGACTGTGCAGCTGTACCTGGGGCTGATGTGATGTAACATGATGTAACGTGATGTGACGTGATGTAACATGATGTAACGTGATGTAACATGATATAGCGTGATGTCACGTGATGTGACGTGATATAACGTGATGTAACATGATATAACGTGATGTAACATGATGTAACGTGATGTGACGTGATGTAACATGATGTAACGTGATGTAACATGATATAACGTGATGTCACGTGATGTGACGTGATATAACGTGATGTGACGTGGCTGGCATCGGAGAAGGAGGAAGGAAGTCGGAGACAGAGTTTGGGTCTAATGAACCTCCGCCAGCCATTGCCAGCATTCGATACACACGTGACTAGTGAAGGAGAAATGTGTCGTCTGCAAACCTCTTCATTAGAGTCTCATTAGAGCAGACAAGACCCTTTGCTGCCCAGTCCCCAATGATTGATTGACATCAAACCACCAGAATTGCTTTTTATCTCGGGGTTTGATTGTGGGTCGTGTGCCTCCCTTTCTCTCTGTGAATCAAATAATTATCCAAGGTTCGAAACACTTTGTCAGACATTATGAGGAGGTGAGAAAGTATTTCCTTTCTAACTAGAACTTCATCTCGCCCGGGTAATTATTCCCGCAAACTGTCAAACTGCTATTTGATTGTCAGTTGGGAGCTGCAGTCAATATATGAGAACGGAGAACATCCAGTTGAAAATAAAGTTGCTGGCGGCATACATCAGACAAACACAGCTCACGATTTCCATACATAAACAAATAATCCTAAACAATTGTGTGAACTGAAATAGCAACAGGTCTTCGCAACCAGAAACACGTTATTGTCATTTTCACAAAAATAAGTAGCATGTCAGCAGCACGTCACTAATATGTCAGTAGCCTGTCGGTAGCACGTCACTAACATGTCAGTAGTATGTCAGCAGCACGTCACTAACATGTCAGTAGCCTGTCCGCAGCACGTCACTAACATGTCAGTAGCACGTCACTAACATGTCAGTAGCCTGTCAGTAGCACGTCACTAACATGTCAGTAGCCTGTCAGTAGCACGTCACTAACATGTCAGTAACCTGTCAGTAGCACGTCACTAACATGTCAGTAACCAGAAGCAGCGCGAGAGTAAGACAACAGAAGGACAAAGACTCGCCCTGTCAATCTTCCTCTTCACAGTTGTCAGGCTGAGGGAGGAGCAGATGATGGCGCACGACGGTTGTGAGCGTCAGTAAGGAGGACGAGTCGTTGCGCAGTTGCTGTTCTCATCCTGTCCTTCACCTTGACTGGAGAGCTCATGCGACAGATGGTTTCCCAGAATCCACTCCGGACAAAGTTCTCCTCTTGTCAGACATCGTCAGTCTGCACTGGCGACAAATTAAAGGCGTGCACAGTAAGATCGTGATTACTTTAAAGGTCTCATTGCTGTTTACCTTCAAAACAACCTGTAAAGACTATTTTCCCAAATCTCGCTGAATTCTCATCTTCGGCTGTTGAGATGCACGTCTGCAAACTTCAGCATGCATAAAAGTCCTCAAAATAGCAACATGGCGATATGCTAAGTATTGTAGATTGTCAGCTCTCCCATTGGCTGAAATGTGTTCATGTACAATGCTGACGTCTGTCTTGCCGCCATCTTTCTGTGCTCGTGCTGATGTTTGTAAGGAGGTATGTCGAGCTTCTTTTGAAACGTCCCAGCGACTGTTTATCTGTTTAGAAGAAGTCCTTGTAAGCTGGAGTCTGAAGTCCACTCCTTCTGTCAGACTTACGTCCGTTGCCGAGGTGATGTGCAAATCTCTGTGGACACAAAATGTCGAGAGTTGTTACCGGCTACAAATGTCGTTAGACCTTTATATCCCAGGTGGCTGTAGCAAGCTGTCCGCTGGTTGAACTCCGTTTCCGTGCATGCCCGACTGTGTTCATTGTGAAACCTTAATTACTGAGCACATCAAGCGCTGCGGAAACGACACGTACACAACAACTGCTGTAACGGTCAACCACAGGTAAACATGACACTAGGTTCAGGTGTCCTCACCAATTAGTGTTTGAGTATAGTTTGTTACAAACATGGAAGTTTCTTTCATCCATTTATTTATTTTTTATGATCTCAATTTTAACTGCTGAAGCCACTGAAGGTCGCCCCAACACGAGAGCTTCCACCTCATGATAGTGGAGTTGCCCAATCAACAAACCTTGTTTGTAACGTCACATGCTAATGTAGATGCCCAGTCAACAAACCTTGTTTGTTAATGTAACTGTAAATGTAACTGTAACTCATGCTAATGTAGATGCCCAGTCAACAAACCTTGTTTATTAACGTCACAACCTAGACGTCCACTACTATCTAGCATGCTATTTTAAGGTTAAGTTTAATTCACGTTTGATGTAATCTTGCTTTTATCGCAGTACACTGTATATCGTAGACTGCAGCATTTTATTTCAGTCCCAATGTTTTGCGTAATTTTACTTTATTTTGGATGCGAACATGGCCAATATCAATCGCCAACAGCTGACGGTGGCCAGGCTGCACGCTAAGGGAGACTAACGCTGCAGATCTCCTCGGACTTCGTATGCAGTTATCTTTCTTGAATTGTGCGACTTGAATGTCGCATGTTAAAGAGATCCTTTTTTTCATGTTATAACATTGACAGCAGTGGGTCAAAGGTTAAAGGTTAAAGTGTAGACAATGGTTTCGTGAGCAAGAATCACACAATTTTACGACAGATAACAACTGTGAGAGACATTATCATTGGAAAAGACAAGCTTCCTGGCTACTGTGTCGGCTGTGGGTACCCGGATGTTATTCGTCGCCTAAAGAAAACAATGAAAAGCTCGTCTTTTATCAGACACTTGTGACATGTCATGAAGTCTGAACCTCTTGTGTGCAGTCATGTCACGTAGCAGGTAGACAGGTATGACGACAGTAGAAGTGAGACCTGTCTGGCTGCACGCATGTCTCTGTTTTTTCTTGAAGATCGTTGCTTGTGACAGGTAGCGACTGTTGTGTGTCTGGCGTGGCGCGCATGATGAGTGCGTGTCTATGTTTCTACAAGAAAACGGATATTCCGAAAGAAGGAACAATGTGTTTTCCCACAAGCAGTCGTGACCTCCTTCCTGCTAAAAACAAAGGTACCTGACCCTATTTATACCTTCTATGAACTCAACTCCGACTGTTGTCGACGCCCTGTCACACTTACCTGCACGGATTACAAACCACACCTGCACATCATGGACACTTCATTCCACGTCCTTTCAACAAATATAACAAGAAAAACAAGAATATTGAAATTAATTTTACCCCCATGACCCGTTCTAGGGGTCACAGTGTCCGTTACATTGCCTGTGTTACTGACAGTGACGTCCCTTTGCCCAGGTGGTGTGAGGGACGTGACCTGTCATTGCCATCGTCTCCTGTCTCGTCCAAGAAGCTTATGCGTATCGACCACTTCTTCCACTAACCGCAGAATATTCGCCTTATCGGCCATCTTGTCTCACGTGTTCGCTTTTGATGGAGAATTGTCTGCTCTTGCCTGCCGACATCACTTTTCCTGAGACCTCTAGTCAGACAAAACCTCAGAGGTCGCGCTCTTAGAACTTAGTTTTCTCCTGTAAGTGTACAGCGCACACTGTAACACCTTCTCCTGTAAGTGTACAGCCCGCACTGTAACACCTTCTCCTGTAAGTATACAGCCCACACTGTAACACCTTCTGTACATGTACCAGCCCACACTGTAACACCTTCTCCTGTAAGTGTACAGCCCACACTGTAACACCTTCTCCTGTAAGTATACAGCCCACACTGTAACACCTTCTCCTGTAAGTATACAGCCCACACTGTAACACCTTCTCCTGTAAGTATACAGCCCACACTGTAACACCTCCTGTAAGTGTACAGCCCACACTGTAACACCTTTTCCTGTAAGTGTACAGCCCACACTGTAACACCTCCTGTAAGTGTACAGCCCACACTGTAACACCTTCTCCTGTAAGTATACAGCCCACACTGTAACACCTTCTCCTGTAAGTATACAGCCCACACTGTAACAACTTCTCCTGTAAATACAAATACCAAATCAGGGAAGGAAAACATGTCTATTCACACACATTTTCAAGTAGGTATAGGGTATCCAGACTACGATGAGACATAAGGGATACATGATTATTTACAGATACATAGCAATATATGTATACATAACTAACAAGCAATATTTTACAATACACCAACATCAAAAACAAACAAATACACATAAATTAACAAACATTTTAAGAATACATACATCTGCCCCGAGAAGCCACACAAATAAAGCAATCATCATAGAATGCACCTTGGAGCCCATGTGTCATAGGATGACAGCACAATATTAATGTATATCAAGACATATGTAGTTTTTGATAATCAAGATCGGATAAATGTATCTAATCAGTATTTAGTTTAGTTAACAAGTTGTTCGCAGGATAGCCAGTGTTTAGCAAACTTTTCTTTGGTTAATTCTAAACATGCATTAATTTTTTCAATTCAATATCTGTGTTTCAATATTTGGATATAGGGTTCTAACTGGGGGATAACTTTTTTAAATATACAAGAATATATATGTATGCTTTTGCCAGCAATAAAATTAAATCAAGTGGAACATCTGTCTCAAAGTTATTATTGCATCCAAATAAAATCAAATGTTCACTAAAAGTTATCTTAGGCGCATTTGTACATTTGTCTAATATACAATTTTGTAAGTTTTTCAAAAAAAAAATTAACAAATTTACACTTCCAAAAAAATATGCTGAATATTTTCTTTATCATCTCTGCAAAGGCTGCAGACATAATCCTCTTCTAGTCCCATGTGGAATAATATTACTCTTGTCGCCAGGATTCTATGTAACACTCTGATTTGAAGCCGTTTTAATTTAATATCTTTTTAATAGCCATTGCTTTAAATATAACATGCCAATCAACATTTCTATTTATCCTTTTATCCCAGTGAAAGCAACAGTTTAGTATACATGCGTTAGATAATATTTTATCATAATGTGGTCTTGCTCCTTTCTGTATTGTTTGAATTATTCTTAGAGTTTTGTTTGTATCATATGTAGAAGGAGATAAATCTGTTTTATTCCTTCTATTTAAGTTTATGTATGTTTTTATGGCCTTTATGCAACCATTAAAAGAGACAAAGTCAATGTTAACATCATATTTATTTTTAACAGCTTGATATGATAGAAAGTTTCCTCTTTCATCTGTCAAGAGTTTAATTGAGTATACATCTTTCTCCACCCATCTTCTATATAGAATTGGCTTATTCTCAATTGTTATTCTATCATTACGAAAGATAGATTCTGACAAAATTTCATGTTTATCACACTCTATATTCTCTCCAAAAATTCTGTATGCTTTTAGTATATCCATCCAGAAGCTTTTTGCATTAATATACATGTAGTGGCAAACTGCAGGGCCCAGTTTGTCCAAATAACCTATTATTTTATGTGTAGACAGAAGATTTTTTTCCAGTTGTGGTTACTTTTCTTTATTTTCTGCAGCCATGATAATTTTAACGCATTCATATAAGTTTTAACATCAGGTATGCCCATGCCTCCAGCCTGGATATTTTTCTATTAATTATATCATTTTTTTCCATTCCATACAAACCTAAAGATAGATTTCTGTATGTCATTTATAACAAAGTCTGGAGGGTTAGGTAGTAGTAACCAAAGGTGTACTAGTTTTGATAAAATTAAGGACTTATAAGTATTGCTACTCTCCCTAATGGAGTTAATTAACTGTCTCTTTAATCATATTTTGTACAACATTCTTATTTTAGCAAGCTTGCTATCGTAGTTTAATTTTATACAGTCTTTTACGTACGGTCTTTTCTTTTTTTTTTTTTTGATAATTGTTTCCATTTTTTCAGGCAAATACCTCAATCTCAAAAGATAGTATCGTGGTTGAAAAGACTGAACAAGACCAAACATAAAAGCGTAACACACGAACAAAGCGATTGTTGATTGGCTGTTTGTCTATAAATAGCCAGTGACGCGAGAGAATCCCCCGGCAATTCCGAAAAGGACGAGAGGTCACTGTCTTGACCCATTTCTTAACTAAGCAAGCAGCTGAGTCCGCTCATGCACACCGACTTGGATTCTCGCCAACGACGAACTCAGCTGAGTCAAGCTGAAATTTAAGTTCGCTTGTGCACATCAGCCCAGAGTTTATGGCGAGAGCTAACTCGACCTCTCTTTCAATCTCGTCGACACTCGTTGGTCCACCGGCAAACTACTGAAAGCGGAATAACTAGTATGCTCGTAGAACTTCGTGATTTGCTGTCAGCTTCCATTTCTTGTCTTATACCTCCTTCCTTGTCTTATACCTCCTTCCTTGTCTTCTACATTCTTCCTTGTCCGTGGCCGTCCAACTGAAATAATGACATTGAAGATTATTTCCTCCTGTGTGCAGTAGTCACGGGATTACAGAGGACTGGCGGTGAACATACTCCTCCTCCCTCAACAGGAACATTCTGTCTCGGGACAGCCATCTAATTAATATCCGTGTGTGATATTGTGTCGTTAGTGTTGGTGTTTATCTCCCCTTGCCTGTAACAGTCGTGCTGTGGCGCCACTGAACACAGCCCCACACCGCCCGCGGTCCCCGTGTCTTTATCTACCTGCCACAGGTGTGTCGTGACCCCGCGTTCGTAACTCGTGCAGACCTCGCAACTGCCGCACCTTCCACTCATCACACGTCAACTTCCCTCAACATATCTTACTCCTGGGTTTGTGGCAGATGACTGAGGAAGTGTACAACCAATGAGACTCCCGTTGCCGGGACTGTCGACGACACAAGAGATCGATGATTGGGAAAGGAGAGATTGCGTGACAAAAGCTCAGAGCAAGTCAAGTGAGGCGATTGGAGGGGCGCTACGACCCACATTCTCCGCCTCCCGTCCTCGGGCCTGTACCTGGCGGTGACTCATAAAACAAAATCGCGGGGATAGGGAGTCTGGCCCAATGTGAACAGCCCCACCCCAGCCACCGTGGATTATACACAAGTCAACAGTGTTGTGGTCTGTCATCAGTTGACGCCGACAACCTCAGCCTCCCTATCGACCATTGTTGTTGGCGCAACACCACAACCACACGACAGCCATGTTTACAGGGAGAACGCCCACAGACAGCGAGCAGGCAGGTCAGTAATTCCTGTTGTCTTGAGTAAGTGTACAAATATGTTTTTGTGTGTGTCTGCTGTCACCTGTCACTTGCCGGACTGACTGACACTAGCCCTATAGTCTGTGTGTGTGTGATGGATGTTTACACAGCCTGGTGACACAGGGAGGTCGCAGGAATTCGCTGCTTTGGTGGCTTGAATGTCAATAAACAGACTGCGTACAGTGTACACTTGGAGAAAAGCTTTGGTTGTGGTGTAAGTGTTAATAATTACAGTGTGTCTAGCATTAATTTCAATAATTACACAGCCAGCAATCATGTGCGTGGACACACCCACAAAATATCGTCTGATTCGTAGCATGTTGGTGTGTGTTTATGTGTGTTTATGTGTGTTTATGTGTCTGTGTATGTGTACGTTTGCTGGCTGCGTAGTCGCTTATTTCTTACAGTCCTTATCGGAACCATTAGTCTGTGGGGTTTAAAAAGACATTTACTTGGCTCAGAATATGAGACATTGTAGGTACAGAGCCATAAAATGTCCCCAGTTGCTCTACTTGTCCGACAGGTCCATGATAGCATTACATCCGCCATGTCCCCACCACTGTACCCGTAATGACATCTCTGCTGCGCCAATAAACAGTTTCAAAAGTCATTAAACCACGATCAAGCATTTAAACCAAACCTCAAAGACCACCGAGGGTTTACAGCCAGTGGGACGAGTGGTTGCGTGCTTGTCGTCACTCAGGGACTGGAGCTGCCCTCCACACCACGGTCGCTGCCGCCACAGGTAGACGGCGTGGGTGAGAGACAGATGACTCCACACCTCAATCACATCTCCTCTCGCCTCTCAGGTGTTTGATGAGCATTTGGCGGACACGTTGCCTGCAAAGTTAGTTGAGGACAATGAGTCGTCAGAAACACAGCCTCGTCAATCTTGTTATTTCTTGTAAACAGTTCTTTATAAGGTAGATTGTCAGCTGTTATTCTATTCCAGTCTTCATTTTATGTAGACATCCTTGTTTTCTGTATCATTTATCATACTTAGTACCTTTACTTGTCACTACAGTTGTTTTCAGTTTCTTCCTGGCTAACAACAAACATTTATTGTAATGCGTGAAATTCTGGTCAATCTCCACGATCTCTCCTACAGTAACTTCACAATCCATCTCTCAATCGGTTTTGTCAGTGGCCTTAACTTGATGTCAAGTGTTGTGGACTTATTTGATGTTAAGTGCTGTGGACTTATTTGATGTTAAGTGTTGTGGACTTATTTGATGTCAAGTGTTGTGGACTTATTTGATGTGAAGTGTTGTGGACTTATTTGATGTCAAGTGTTGTGGACTTATTTGATGTCAAGTGTTGTGGACTTATTTGATGTGAAGTGTTGTGGACTTATTTGATGTCAAGTGTTGTGGACTTATTTGATGTTAAGTGCTGTGGACTTATTTGATGTTAAGTGTTGTGGACTTATTTGATGTCAAGTGTTGTGGACTTATTTGATGTGAAGTGTTGTGGACTTATTTGATGTCAAGTGTTGTGGACTTATTTGATGTGAAGTGTTGTGGACTTATTTGATGTTAAGTGTTGTGGACTTATTTGATGTCAAGTGTTGTGGACTTATTTGATGTGAAGTGTTGTGGACTTATTTGATGTCAAGTGTTGTGGACTTATTTGATGTTAAGTGCTGTGGACTTATTTGATGTTAAGTGTTGTGGACTTATTTGATGTTAAGTGTTGTGGACTTATTTGATGTTAAGTGTTGTGGACTATTGTTATACCTTCTCAGTGCCTGCCAGTCCCAGACTTTGATGACACTGTGCTCCTGTCTCCAGGGCTTTGCATTCTCAACAGCACCGTCCGCCTCCCCATCAGTTCTTGGTTGATGCAGTTTGCTTGTGTTTGTTGCTTCTTTTTTTTTTTTCTTTTTGGTGTATTTTTTTTATAGTGTCATCTGTCTGCTGACGCTTATGTTTCTTGTCTGGTTGGTGATCGTGTCGTTTGTACAGTGTGCATCCATTCCTGGAATATAAACTTCACAATGTCTACCACGTCCAGCGGGGATTCCTACCACGGCGATGAATGAAGTTGTTCTCGTTGTCTCGCTCCTCGCCCGATTACACTGGCATTGTTTTCCCTCGTTTTTGATCATTTTGATGCGATGTCCTCTGTGTTTCATCCTCAGCAGTTCCTTCGATCATTAAACAAATAATACAGACATGTCGGGTGTAGAAATAATTCTACGCTTGCGCTGGGAGGGGTAGGGGTGCATTGTTTATCTTTCACAAACCAGTATTGATTGATCCTTGTTATCTTTTTGTATTTGAAATTGGTATTTCCCCTCTCTCTCTCCTCCCATAGTTTCAGTAGCAAGTGTACACTCATTGTTTACTGGCTTTGCTTTCTGTGCAGCAACACACCCGACTGATGTGGAAAGACTGACTATGATGTCATCAAATTCTTCTAGAATGAGACATGGGGAGGAGAGAAGGTAACGAGCTTGTGGAGATACAAAACATCGCGGGAAGGAAATAATCTTCTAGAGTTTTCTCATCTTTCTTTCGCCAGCATCGTGCATGTGCAAGACTCCGCTTCCGTCCTCATCCGACAGTCGTGGTGCAGGGCGCCTTCAGACCCTGACACTAGCAAGTGCCTTCTGTCTGTCCATGGTCACTGAGGCAATGAGTCATCTGGGGTGTGTGAGTGGCTTGCTGGTACTAGTGGTTGCTGTCCTCAGTGCCCCTGGGCTGGTGGGGGGCCAGGAGGTGTGTTCATCACGAGGCCTGGAGTGGAAGCCAGCGGCGCGAGTCCGCTTTGGTCTCATCGTCAGCCTGCGCAAGGCGGACCGCATGGGCTGCGGCATCATCTCCGAGGAGGCCCTCCAGCTGTACATCGCCACACAGTGGGTGCTGGAGAAACTCAACAAAGACAACGGAAGTTACATCCCCGGGGTGCAGTTTGGTGAGTAAATGAGCGTGTGACGACACGTGAATGATGATTGTTGACAAGTGCACTTTGCCAGTGTTTGTGAAGTTAAAAATAAGTGAACGTTGGTCGCAACATTTCTAAGACATTCGTTCTGCCCTCCCCCTACCCCTATCCCCGTCACCTGACCTCTTGACCTATGCCCTGGGAAATCCCCGAGACACAAAGTGCTGACCCTGAGTTTCCCTGTCAACAAAACTGACGTCAGTAACCACCGGAAGCATGGTGACGTCAGCAGGTCGGGCCACGTAGGGGTCACGAGGGTCAGTTTACAGCTAACTCTCACAACTCATTGGTCTGTAGAAAACGTCCTTGACACCAAACAGGTACACAAGAAAGAACTCCCCTCACCTCACCTCACCTCACCTCACCTCACTAGTGGCCCCACAGTGAGGTACAGAGATTTGTCTCCCCTTGTCATACAAACTACATTCCTTCTGTGTTGCTCACAGTGTGAGCACAACTCAACATTCCTCGATGATATGCCATGCATGCATATACACCATACAACAACCAGCATACAACATATTACATACATACTACAACTTACATACAACATATTATAGCATACATAAAACACAACATAAACGTATTACAGCATACAGCATATTACATACATAATACAACTTACATACAACATATTACAGCATACATAAAACACAACATAATACACCATAAACGTATTACAGCATACAACATATATTACAAAAATACTACAACACAATGTATTGCAGCATACAATATATATATAATGTTAGAAACATAATACAACATAATGCCACCTATTACAGCATGCACACAGAAAACATTGCAACATACAGTGTACAGACAACATACTGCATAATACACCATGCACACGTAATGCAACACACATGTAATGTACCGAGAACATACTATATAGTACAATGTAAATGCATACACATAAATACAAACATTATGCAACATACATAACAACAGGTATAATACAACAGACATACAGCAAACACACGTGTGTATTCAACAGCCTTCCTCCAGAAGGATATGGTGTGATATATACAAGGATAATATGGTGTGGTATTTACAAGGATGACATGGCGTGGTATCTATAAAGGTGATATGGTGTGGTATATACAAGGATGATGTGGTGATATATACAAGGATGATATGGTGTGGTATCTATAAAGGTGATATGGTGTGGTACTTACAAGGGTGGTGTGGTATGGTATTAACAAGTTTATACATGTAAGTAAAAAGCCACAGATAAAGACCTAACTGTTTGGAGCATGTTTGGAGCACCATTGTAGTGTGGTGTGATAATTTCACTACAGTGTGACTACAAGCTGATGTGTGATCACCTCTAGGCAGACTCAAAGCAGAAGCTGATGATATAAATACAGTGGTACCTCGACATACGAGTTTAATTCGTTCCGTAACCTTGCTCGTATGTCAAATTGCTCGTATCTCAAAACAATTTTCCCCATTGAAATTCATTGAAATGCCATTAATCCGTTCCAGCTCCCAAAACACCACCTCAGTTGTTTTTGTTAAGTGTTTTTGAATAAGAAAAAGTGTATTTACAAGAAGAAACATTTATTTATGAATAACGAATACATATTCTATAAAAACATATTAAATTCTTCGTTTGTGGAAGTGTGTGGGATCTGCTTCAGCAAATCACCGTAAATCGCTCGTGCCTTCTCACACATGATGCTTTGTGTTAAGGTTCCTCCTTGAAGCTGCTTCTCTGTCACCCACACAGTCAATAGTTTCTCCATCTTTTCATGGAGAGAAGTCCGGAGCTTAGAAATTATTGTAACGCCCTTAGCTGGCGTTGTACCCTTTATCAACTCCTGTTTAAGCTCAGAACATATCATTGATGTGCTACACCCGTACATCCTCGCCAAGTCAATTACTCGCACACCTTGCTCGTGTTTTTCTACGATTTCGCGATTTAATTCAATAGACATCATCTTAATTCTTCTTCGGACTCATGGTTACAAAAATAAATGTGATAATGTTTTGTAAATGTACAAAAAGCAAAAAACGCGAACCCAACTTATCAAAAATGCTTCGAAAACGAGGGAAACAAGCACACAACACAGACTGAGGTCTAGTCTGAGGTGGGAGAAACTGTTAGACGCTGCACACGACCCCAACATCCGCCCCGCATGTTGGGGTCGTGTGCAGCGGTGTAGTGTGCGATTCCTCGTATCTCAAATCTTGCTCTTATCTCGAAGCAAAATATCGCTCGCTCGGCGGCTCGTATCTCAAAACACTCGTATGTCAGGGCACTCGTATGTCGAGGTACCACTGTAATACAAAACACATTTCACAGAGAAGAATGTGCGATTATCCAAAGTATTTTAATGAGAAAAATATTAGTTGTAATAATAAAACGCATTGTTGCAATACTCCTAAGTCTGACCATGCCTTAGCAGCAACAGAAGAAAATTAATGTTAATGGCAATAGTTGTTGAGGCTGTTATCATGTTATGTTACATTCTGCTGTGGTAATGGCGATATGGAGGTGTCATGCTACATTCTGTCTGTATAATTCGTGGTAATGGCAATATGGAGGTGTCGTGCTACATTCTGTCTGTATAATTTGTGGTAATGGCAATATGGAGGTGTCGTGCTACATTCTGTCTGTATAATTCGTGGTAATGGCGATATGGAGGTGTCATGCTACATTCTGTCTGTATAATTTGTGGTAATGGCAATATGGAGGTGTCGTGCTACATTCTGTCTGTATAATTTGTGGTAATGGCAATATGGAGGTGTCGTGCTACATTCTGTCTGTATAATTTGTGGTAATGGCAATATGGAGGTGTCGTGCTACATTCTGTCTGTATAATTCGTGGTAATGGCGATATGGAGGTGTCATGCTACATTCTGTCTGTATAATTTGTGGTAATGGCAATATGGAGGTGTCGTGCTACATTCTGTCTGTATAAATCGGGGTAATGGCGATATTGAGTTGTTATCATGTTATATTACATTCTGTCTGTACAATATTCGGGGGCCCAATGTATGAAGCGTGACAAGGGTGCAGGTCCGGAACTGTCAAACACCATGGTGTATCGCTGATGGCAGATCGCAGGGTCTGAAATGTTTTCTCTCTTCTCCACCTTGAGTAACAGGGAAAGTGCTGCCCACCCGTTTCTGTGTCTGACGGGCTGTAGCCAGTGAGGCGGCACGTTTTGCCAGAACCCGGATGTTTCTCTTTGTCCTGCTGTAGGTCACAAGCGTCTCTCGACATTATGTTCACGGACTTGGCAGGTTATGACATTTTCCACATAGCAATCCGAGAACGAAAGGTCTAAAGTCAATGTAGTGTCATGTCACGATCATAGCAAAACAAGTTTACGCCACATGCTGGGGGCTGACAGTGTGACAGGGAGACTGAAACAGGACACAGCCTTCATACAGGTCCCACAGTGACCCTACATGTATTACAGGAGGGCCCCACAATCAAGACACGAAGATGAGACCATGGAGACACAGAGAGGGGAGATCACACTGCGGGTGTACATTCTGAAACACCGCCAGGGCGTCTTGTTACAGGGCCACTGGGCCACATCCTCCCTCTCATCCGCTTTTCTTATTTTAGCAGCTACCCAAGGCACTCCCCCACACCCACCCCACTACTACGCAACTGTAATGTCAGTGCCCGCCGTCACCTGTGGTGTCTTGTGTCATGTGTCACATGCGCTGAGTCTTGTGTTGACGTGCAGCGGTGCGTGAAGGCGAGAGTTGCTGGCTTTCTTACAGTCAGCCAAGCGTGGTATCCTTGGCAACCCCTTTACAATTTCCCTTTCACCTGCCCTTCCTTGCACCTGTGAAAACTTTGCATCTCATTTACAGACTAATACGTTATTTATTACCTGTCCTCAGTGACCTGAGCAGGTCCTGGGTAGACCTTCACCTATAACCTTTTACGTGACGTATACACCTGGGTGGGATAGGTGAGATATATCTGTCACAACTCGTTTGTGATGTGTACATCTGACATCAGCCGTCGCCTCCATGGTGTGTAGCAGTCCTATCAGCCCTCTAGACAGTGTTCCTACCACCACCTCGACCACACAGCAGCTTGTAGCCGCGAGTGTCGGTGTCGGTGTACATGAGGCATCATGTCTCTGGGTGGATGGCAGAGGAGTAGTCGTCAGGAAAACTGCTTACATTCTAGGAGTGTTTTCAAAGCTGTTCGCTGGCTGTGCACGTGACCTCAGGGCGCGAGTGTAACACGTGGAACAGCTGACAACTTCATTCACAATGGATGCCGTCCACCCGAGGTGTCGCCAGCGTCCTGCCTCGCGCAGTCAATCAATAGGTGTTCACGTGCAGTGGCGCCCCCCTTGTTGCACACCAAGTGCACTCACCGCAGCTCCACCTGGTGTCGCCATGAACTGTGTGTACGTGCAAACAAGGGGCAATAACTTGTGAAACACGTACTGCGTGTGTTCAGCAACCACGAACGGTAACTCGCTAATGGCGACCTCGGACATTCTCTCCCCTGACTCAGTCTTCACATGTAGGGCGACCTCTGGAGTCGCGTTACTACCGGTCATGATCCACAATCGTTTGTCTTCAAATAGAATCCAATCCTTGGGGGGGGGGTGTTTGTTGTTTTCTTGTGTTTTTTTTATTTTCGTTTTTGTTTTGTTTTTTATATCAGAGTGGTAACAGTACACGCTAGCCAGAAACTGTAGATAATATTTAATAATTCTCAGAGAGCAGCAGATGAAGACAAACAACAAACAGTCTGCTGTCCTCCTGCTGTAAACAGTGAGGTTGATGTAGGTGTATTGATGACACAGACCACGTGACCAAGTGTGTGCTGGCCCTGACTGTCAGCTGATGTGTTGTACTTCGCCGACTGTGGCTGCAGCTTGTCTGACGAGTGTGGGAACGAGTCCGGCGATGACAGATGGTTGATGCTTGATTATCTGAGTTTAGTGTAAACAGCCTCCAGGCTACAGGCGGCTGATTGCGCTGTGAGATGTGGATCCGGGTAACATTACGGGTGTTAGTGGTCTTTCCTTTTCTACTGTTTGTGATGTGGAGGGTGGGTGCTCTTCCTGTCAAACCCGAGACTCAGTTCACAGCATGAGTCGTGTTCATCTCACACAGGTCACAGTGCTTCACTTGTCTGATGCCATTCACAGCGATATGACTGTGGCTTATGTCCCACTCCACTCACATTAATAATGTCAGAAACGTGAACCTGACCTTTGACCTCTGCAGTCTCTTTCTCGGGTACAGTGCAGCTGGCTGTAGATCTGTGAAACAATAATACTCAGTTTGACAGTAATACTTGTACACAACTGTAGCTCTGTGTAGTTGTTATTTCGATGCTAGTATTCATACGATTGTAGTTCTGTTGGCGTGTATCTGCCGTGTATACTTGTATAGATCATGTTTTCTTTGTCTGAGCGGTTGTAACTGTGTTTGCTATGAGGTATGTATGTATGTGCTTTTGTTTATTGAATTATTATTATTATTTGCAAGTGAGTTTGTGTTCTAAGTGTAAGTCGTAAAGGGTTGCAGTTTGAAACATACTCTAGTCTGTAGATATGACAGTATCTACCACAGTTGTTGGCTGCTTGCGGGATTTCTTTGACCTTTTGACCTGTTAGTGACCAGAACGTGTGATGTTATTTGACCTGTTGGTTGTCTGCAGCCACTTGCCATATGTTTGACAACGGACTATGTGTTGTCGTGGTTTAGAGAGCATTTAGTGGTTAGGTCTGAAAAGTTTTGACCAACCCTGTGAAAGTTTTAACTCCTTGGGTTGCAAGCTGCCGGCTGCTTGTGTGACTGATGACATCACAGGTTTTAAACTGTTGTCTTGCTGTCTGAAGTTTTGAGCCTGTGAGGTGGATGTCATTAAAGATAGGCGAGAAAAGATTTTAACCTGTGATTTCAACAATGGATGGTGTCTGTCACAGGCTTTGATTTGCTGGACGACTGCAGGTCCCCCACGCGCGCCATGCAATACGCCCTCGACTACATGGACATCTACAACCGCTGCGGCGACAACCAGTACAACACCACGCTGCGACTAGGTACGTCAGGTGCTTGGGCAAGTGAACACACGTGCACAACTCACATAGTGCACGTGTATAAACTACATGTAAACTGCATAACCCTGACCTCTGTACACGTCGCCTATAATCAAGACAAAAATACCAACCCGTATACAAGATCCACCCGTTTAAAACTCGCAGAACCTATGTATACACTCATGCTTACAGATGGACAAACATACAGACAGACAGACAGACAGACATACAAGGTGGATGTCAAGGGCTGCATACGACTATGTCCACGGTCCCGAATGTAAGATGTAGCTGAGCCTCAGATCTCGTGCAGGTCTCGTGGGTCCATCACGGAGCTCGACGGCGGAGGAAGTTGCAGATGCCATGCGGGGGTTTTCCGCCCCCATCATCAGTCCCGCCGCCACAGTCGCCACACTGACCACCGGGGACATCAGCCACCCCAACTTCTTCCGCACTGTGCCCTCCGACAGGCTGCAGCTGGCCGTGAGTACAGAGTGGTGTCCCTTTCTTCACGATACTGCGATACAGCTGTCATCAGAGCTGTAGCTGTCTAGTGCTTTTAGTCCAGCTGCAAACGAAATTCCACTAAAACTACGACATTGTGTCCTTTATCGTTATTTTCATCATGTCCACTATTTTACAGAGCTAGTGATGTTTGCCGTTTGGTAAGACGGTATGGCCATCACACGGGGAGCTTCTATCTACATGCTAAACTATTAGGACAAGACAGGTAGCCACAGGTGGACGGACGGATGGAGGTCACTTAGTACAGCGCAGTAGCAATCACACACTAAAGGGCAGTCACTTTCGTGGGCAGGCCATCATCCAGATCCTCAAGCAACTGAGCTGGAGCTTCGTTGCGCTGGTGTACACCGATGACGTGTACGGGACGACCGGAAGCCGCATGCTGCAGGAAATGGCGGTCCGCGAGCGCATCTGCATCAACACCAGCATCGTCATCACCAGCGACCCCGCCGTGATGACGTCCGTCGTCAGCCAGCTCATCGGCGTCCGGGCGCGAGCCAAGGACCAGTCGCTGGCGGTGGTGTACATCGGCGCCAAGGACAAGGCCGAGAACCTCGTCTTCAACCTCAAGAGTCAGAGGGTCGGTGAGATAGCTACTCTACTCAAGTCAAATCATTGGTCGCAACTAAATGATAATGGAGATCATTTATGTACATACTTGTGTATATATTTATGTTGGTTTGAACAAGTCATGACAGAAGGTGATTTGATAAAAGTTTTAGAGTAAGAGGATTACAAAAATCTCGTCTGCGAAACATCTGAAAGACGTCTGCAAACATGCCACGCCCGAGGACGAGCCGAGGGAAGAGACGACAGAATCTGTTGATCTTACTGTTTAGCTATACTCTATTTATCTTTTTATGTATCTTTGTCTCTCTCTCTCTCCTTGTGTCTCTTTCCTTCTGTGTGTCTGTGTGTGAGTGAAGGACAACTGTAGCTGTCGGCACATACACTGTACGCCAAGTGTTGTTGACATTAAATCTTGTTAAGAACGTTAACTCTTGACCAACTGGCTCACAAACTGTCCGCAGGCTCTTGGCTTCCACTTCATCTTCTCCGACAGCGTCAGCACCAACCTCGACGTCTTCAAGAGCGGACAGTTGCCCAACACCAACATGAACCTGGCAGTTGGCAGCCTGACACTTGCTCCCTCTAGCGTCACTCTCAGGGACTTTGAAGACTACCTCAACCGGAAATACACCAGCGTTCATAACGGGAGCGACAACGACACCATCATTGCATCCTACTTAAAGGTGGGCGCTGTACATATGAATCGCTATATCTATACACGGCTATATCTATATATACTGGGCTATATAAAACAAACGCCGGCGTTTGTTTTATATAGCCCAGTATATATAGATATATATAGATATAGATATACACGGCTATATATATGTATGTGGATATACAGCCGCAAGGATGATGTTCGACGATAAGCGATTGTCAAGCACCTGCAGCAAACCTACCTGTGCTACCTGTGCAGGTGTCTGGGTGGACGTGGCCGCTGCAGTCAGTGTCTCAGGTGTCGTTCGTGCCGCTGGCTGTGGGAGCTATCTACGCCCTGGCGGAAGCCACGCGCCTGACGCACCAGGAGGTCTGTGGCAACGACCGCGGCGTCTGCGCCGCCATGGTAACCGCTGTGGCAGAGGGCGCTGTGCTGCGCTACATGAAGAACCTCTCAGTAAGTCGCGTCTCGCCTCAGTGATCATCTCACCTCAGTGAGTCTTCTATCATCTCACTATCCATCATCTCACCTCAGTGAGTCGCTGTGTCTGTGCCATGTTTACCGTACCGCAGACGATCATTACTGATGATGATGATGTTGTTGTGGGGGGAGAAAGGGACGCAACCAGTCTCTATCATAGTGACGTTATGTCCCTTGGTCTGATCTGGTCGTTAGAGAAACGTTGTGAACATCATGATGTAATATTTATTTTTCGTCGGATTATTTTTGTCAAAATTAATATTATAGTTTTTATTACTTAGATACTGGTAAGTCTGAGCGCGCAAAGCCTTATCAGTGAAGGGAAGATGCCTTTGACTATCCTTCTATAACTCCCGAAGACAGTGTTCATCAGGGATACCTGGCGATGTGTGCAGGTGAATTTTAGTGCCATGAATGCTGACGTGGCTCCCCAAGAGTTCCGGAGAATCGGTTACATCCTCGAGTTTGATGAAAATGGCGATGTCGTTCCCAGCGGAGAATTTCCTGATTATGTTGTGTATTCCTACAACAACGAGCTCCCCCAGCCAGTAAGTTTGACATTACATTATTACAGCACGCACCCCGGTAATGTACTCTTATACAACATGCACTCCAGTACTTATACAACATGTACTACAGTACAACATGCACTCCTATACATGCACCCCGGTAATGTACTCTTATACAACATGTACTCATGTACTTATACAACATGCACTCAAGTACAACATGCACTCCTATACATGCACGCGGTAAGCATGCACTCCAGCATCAACTGTTATACACACTCCAGTCCCAGCATGCACTAGCGCAACATGAACGTTGGGCAAACGGGGCTTTGTGCCTTCTGTACACTGACACTGACAGGCTGGTGACACCTTGTTTGTACACGTGACAGTAGATTGGCAGAGAGGATGTCATAGACGAGAAAGAAAGTCACGTGACTTACAAGAAGGGAAGATCTATGTATAACATGAGTGGAATTGTAATCATGTTGCCATGGACGCTGCTGACGTGAACTCCACTTGTCCTGCAGTTACTCAAGGTGGGCAACTACACAGGTGGCAAGCTGTCGCTGGACACGTCTCAGGTGAAAATGCTGACCACCTACAGCCAGGTAGTTCAGCGGGTGCAAACGTCAGTCTGTGCGGGGGAGTGTGTTGAGTGTGCCGACAACGGAAAGATACCTGTGGCTCACCTCAACGGGTCAGCAGTCATCGTCGGCGTCTTCTCCGTCCACGTGCGCCAGGGAGACTCGCCCTTCAAGGTAAACTGTCTTCTATCTGTCAGTCTGTGTGTCAGTGAGTTCACTGTGTCTGTCAGTCTGTGTGTCAGTGTGTTCACTGTGTCTGTCAGTCTGTGTCAGTGAGTTCACTGTCTGTCAGTCTGTGTGTCAGTGAGTTCACTGTGTCTGTCAGTCTGTGTGTCAGTGAGTTCACTGTGTCTGTCAGTCTGTGTGTCAGTGAGTTCACTGTGTCTGTCAGTCTGTGTGTCAGTGAGTTCACTGTCTGTCAGTCTGTGTGTAGCAGTGAAGTGTCCCGCCTTTTGATGTGTGTGTACCTGCGAGATGTCCTATGTTGGTGTGTGTGGTACGTACACCTGTAAACTCATAAGCTGTCCATATTGTCGTATGTAAACATGAACAGAAAAAACAGCTTGTTAACTCTCGGTGTGTTGTGTTGTTTTGTGTTGTCCTGTGGTCCGTTGTGATGCTGTGTGATGTGTGATGCTGTGCTGTGCTCCATTGTGATGTCGTGTGATGTGTGATGCTGTGCTGTGCTCCGTTGTGATGCTGTGTGATGTGTGATGTGTGATGCTGTGCTGTGCAGTGCGGCCACTACAGGAACGTGTCCATCGACCCCATCGTGCTGCAGGCCTTCCTACACAGCGTGCAGCAGCTGCGGGCCTCCACTGGAGTCGACTTTGGAGCCGTGGCCTTTGACGACTGCTACAGCCCACTGCGCATCAACACCATCCTCTCCACCTACCTCTCCCAGCACGTGACTGAAGAGCAGGTGAGAATCGAGGGATCTCTCTGCCAGCAGATCCCAGGGCGAGACTTTCTTTCATTTTAGTCGGTTGTTCCAGAACACTGCCTCACATGCGCTGCCTCGCATATTTCTTTCAGAACATTGCCCAACATCCTTGTTCCAGAATGCTTTCATACACACGTTTCTTTCACCTTTCTTTCAGAAGACTTCAAGAACAATTGTCTTTTTCACAATATTTAGTAATAAACTTGGAGACTAACCTTTTTCTCAGAAGAAGTAAAAAGCAATACATTTCACTACTTCCAAAACATCCCCCCTCCCTAAATATGCTATTAGCCACTCGCTGAACACCGTTCACCAAACTTCGTCAATAATCTCTTCAAGAACACTTCTCAGAAAACATCATTAAACAGTTCTAGAACAGACCAACCTCTTCCATAACCTCTCTCAGAGCTTTCCCCGCAAGCTTTGTTAATGAAGTGTGTGGTTGTCTCCATCCTCCATCTTGTCCTCTTGTCAGTGCGGCTTCAGTGTCTGCGTGGATCCAGACCAGGTGGTCGGCGTCATCGGCAGTCTGTCCAGCGGCTCCACCATGGCCGTGGCCGACTTCTTCACACCTTTGCGGGTCCCTGTCATCTCCTACGCCGCCTCCTCGCCCGACTTCGACGACAAAGTCAACTTCCCCTTCTTCCTGCGGACTGTGCCCAGTGATGATGAGCAGGCCAAGGCCATGGCAGCGGTCAGTAGTGTGTAGCATGTGTCACAGTCCGGGAGTCTGATGATTGATGACGACTGGATGATTGGTTGTTCACCTCCTCTGTATCACGTGATCATAACCCCTGTCATTCTACCTTAGTATAGTCGTTGTGCTGTCTGTGGATGTCTATCTATGGCGGAATCGTGTCTGTAGGTTATTGAGGAGATGGGCTGGAGCTACGTGGGCCTGCTGTATGTCAACAACAACTACGGCACCAAGGGGGCCTTGGCCTTCCAGCGGACGGCCGCCGCGCGCGGCATCTGTGTGGCTGACCCTGTCATCATCTCGGAAAACCCCAGCAGCGTGGATGAGAAGGACCTGTACGACGCCTTCATTGCACTCATCGAGAAAAATGTCAAGGTACGAACTCACTGAGGAAACAACACCGAGGGTCAATCAGTCATTGAGAACATTTTCCAGGCTCAGCCTGTCATGATGACAAGAATGTAGATGTAGAAATAATGAAATGAACCGTCAGGATATCAATAATCATGGAGAGTGTGTGCAGGTTGTCGTCTTTTTCGGCATCGACACGCGCATGGCGGACTTCCTGCGGCTGGTGGAGTCACGTGGTGAGTTTGGTCGTCTGCTGTTCCTGGCCAGCGAGGAGTGGGCCAGCAAAGACGACGTCCTCAACGCCGGACCCAAGGCAGCGAGAGGATCCATCACCATCAAGGTCAGTGACAACAGCAGTTAGTTGCCATGGGAGCAGACTTTCTTCTGGTGAAACCTGAAAATATGCACCGCTCTCTTCTTCCTGTATTCCCATGTGTAATGTCTCTTGTAATTTAATGTAATGGTGTAATCTGTGAATGACACAAAGCAGTCTGAGCAAAAGTTTGTGGAAATGTTCTATATTAACTATTATTAGTAGTAGTAGTATTAAATGTCTAAATGATTTCATGTCTAATTTCAAATACATTCTCTCCACCGCCTTGCTTGCTACTTTCATGTATAGTTCGTACACGGTCTTCATGATGTCGTTAGAGTTTGGTTTTGACACGGCTGGTGCTTCATATTGCTGTCAGAATGTTCGATATTAATATTCCTACAAAATCGTTTGTCTGGGTACTCTCCGTGAAGTCATGCTGAACGCTCTTTACATTTTTGCATTTTTTCAAGTGAATCTGAATTACTGGTGAAACTCAAGAATTATTTTGCTGTTTTTACTGACCTCGAGTGAGCTTCCAGAAACGAAAGGCAAAAGACATTAGTAGTGTCAGTTCTATGACCTGAAACTCGTCATCTCCTCGGCTAAACCTGACCTGAAACTAATCGTACACCTAGCTTTGCACTGTGAAGTATATCATCTCCTCAGTTTCTCACTAAGAAAGTCGTAATCTCTTCACAGGTCAACAATGTCGACACCAACCCTCAGGATGAGGACTTGCTCCGGAAGGAGCTGCTGCAGAAGGTTCCCAGTAGGGACGACCCCAACCCCTGGTTTTCCGAGTTCTGGCAAAACTTCTTCGACTGCAACATCCCAGGCGGCTTCAACAATGTCTTCTCCAAGGACTGCAACCCGACAACCAGACTGTCGAGTACAGAGGTGCGCTCCCCTATACAGCGGCGGCGTTAGGGGGTGGCAAATGGGGCGGCCGCCCCAGGCCCCGCTCTCAAAGGGGCCCCGCGCTTTAGCCCCGAGGTCATCTTTATGACATATTGCCAGCTGTGTTAAACAAGTTGTGACAAAAACATTGACGCTCAGAAAACACTTCTAAGTTTTAATTAAGCAAATTATTGAACCCATATCTTCACGTTAACCCCGACAATAACAACAAGCAGTTTATTAAGTTATCGTCACCATATTATTTCGCTTTAAGAAAAAACCGCTACAGCCAAAAACGGTGGGAAAGGTTACCAACAATTAAAACACTAAATTCATTCGTTACTTCGCGAAATATATCCAGCCTATCTAACTGTATATAAATCAGTGCTTCCGGCATCACATTAATAGGGATGTTGATACACGTACTCCATTACCCCGGCCCCGCGCGGATGGTCGGCCCCAGGCCCCGCGTGTTCCTAACGGTTCCTAACGCCGCCTCTGGCCCTATAGATATAGACAGGGTGAACCACTCACGTTCTCTGCCCACAAGGCAGTGGGACTCGTTGACTATTTACTCGTCATGTTAAAAAGTTGTTTATTTTATTTAATTCACAGTGACAGTGCTTTTATTGATCCTTGCGGAAATTAAATACTTACAGTGCTCGTCGTTAATAAAATACATAAACATCTCCAAATCATTCTAAAAGCAACAAAGGATAACACTGACAAGTAACGATAAATGACAATGCTGACAAACCAGTAACAGCTGATGACAATACTCACAAACCAGAAACAACGGATGACAATACAAACCAGTAACAACAAACATCAAACCGTTATATCAGGGGTCACACGTCCACTCCTCAGAGAGCTGTTAAAGGTGTTAAAGGCAATAACAAGACAGGGGAACATAAGGTAATCATCGGAATACAGCGTACATCCGGGACACATCATTATCATCATCATCATCGGTGGAGAGCGTGACGTCACTGACGTGTGACGTGTT
Organism: Pomacea canaliculata; assembly: GCF_003073045.1. Classification (NCBI taxonomy): domain Eukaryota; kingdom Metazoa; phylum Mollusca; class Gastropoda; order Architaenioglossa; family Ampullariidae; genus Pomacea; species Pomacea canaliculata. The sequence goes on from NC_037598.1 coordinate 25,836,437, forward strand.
GCAGGTCGCGAGACTCCTGTCGGACCAGCGCGTGAAGCACGTGATGAACGCCGTCAGTGCCCTGGGCTGGGGGCTGCACGCTGCCAAGGACGAGTTCTGTGAGGACAAGTTCCCTTGCTCCTTCCTCAGGAACGCCAAGTATGCAACAAAGGTAGGCAACTCTGTGTGTGAGCGAGAGAGCGAGACAACTCCGCTGTCTAGTACTTATTTTATTTTAAAGAAGACTCGGATGGTGAAACCCAGGCTGGTCGAATCATTTTCAGATGTGTTCGCCCCTCTGTTTGCAGGTGTTGGACAGCATCAAGTCGCAGGTGGTCACAGTTCACTCCCTTAAAGAAAGTGTCTTTGACGACCGTGGCAACGGTGACATCGGCTTCAGCCTCTTCAACATCCAGAAGGATGACTTAGGCTACACCTACAAACTAGTGAGCCACTTTCTTTTGTACCTTTTAACACAGTGCAAAGTCATCCGTGCCAGGTCACGTGACAGGACTAAATACACAGAATACACAGAAGGATTTCTTTCGCTGGAAGATTTTTTTTTTTAAAATTTAATTTGAAAAGCATCAGAAGTGATCGACAAGGCAAGTGAACTGAGAATTAACTTTGCTTTAATGACTCCATCTCATCACAGCTAGAACAAGTGAGCCACACCCAACAGTGTAGCAGTTGTATCACGGGTGGGCTCCGACATTCTGCAACTTGACAGTTGTGTCACAGGTGAGCTCCTATACTTTGCCACAACGATTATGTCACAGGTGGGCTCCTATATTCCGAAGCAAGGGCTGCAGCTGCAGAAGGAGGACTTGCGGTTCTACACGGAAACCGGAAGAGAGACGAGTCAGGTGGATGCGCAGTGCTCGGGTACATTGTGCGATCATTGCCCTCAGCAGCTCACCGCCTCCTCCCCCGCACCCCAGGACCAGACAGACAAGGGAGAGCACATGCAGATGGCCATTCTCGTCATCCTCGCTCTGCTGCTCGTCGTCTGCCTCCTTCTCGTCTGCGGCCTCGCTTTGAGCTGCGCGTACTTCCGGCGGAAAGTGCAGGGTAAGATCAAAAGACAGATTTTATCATCTCGCTTCTCATTTTCCTCTTCCCTCTCCTCACACATTTCAACCACGTGGTTACCTTTATTGGCCAGAGAAAGTGAACGAGAGACGGTGGAACCTCTCCAGTTTGATGCACTTGACTATGAGAAAACCGACCTGACCGAGCGACCTGACCTCCAGGCTGGTGGTGCCACACAGACTCACACTGGTAACTGAAGAATAAAACCCACAGCAACGGTCATCTCAGGTGTTCACTTCTACTTTCGCTCAGCGATGCTCTTTCAGTAGTGACTAGTGCCATGCTCAGGACTGACCCATCATGTTCATGGTTGACTTTTGACCCTATTCAGCCTAGGTCATGTGACGTTTGTAGTGAACCTCTGACCCTGTTCCACCTTGTTCTTTGGTGTCACGTGATCTGCAGGCCTCACCAAGCAGCTGCAGGAGCAGAAGAGCGAGCCGGTGTACCACGCGGTGCAGGAGCGACAGGTGTACGGCAACGTGATGGGGGACATGACCAGCGTGCCGCTGCCACAACCACAACCACAGTACCGCCACGACGACATCCGCTTCGTCAACAGCCGCTCCAACAGCCCGGCAGACACGCTGGACGGTCGTTACAACCCGGCCTTCACCCCGGACGGTTATCATCGCGTGAGTAACTTTGAACGGGTTGGTGATGTCCATCCTGTGTGTGTGTAAGAGTGTGTGTGTGTGAGGGAGAGAGTGTGTGTGAGTGTGTGTGTTTGCTTGCTTGTCTATATGCGAAGAATCAGCGCCAGTTGACTCTTGACGTCACTGCTCAGTCTTCACAGGCACTGATGACGCAGAGGTCAGTCGCGCCCAGCGACCACAACGCCACGACGACGACACCCGCACCTGGCACCGCACCCGAGCTGCCCGTCCGACAGAGCAGCATGGCATCGGTCACGCGGGTCAAGGGCCCCACCGCCAGTGAGTCCGAGATGTCACAGCATCCCTACGATGAGATGAACTCCACGGCCTCGGAAAACGCCTTTCAGTCTGGAGTAGCCTCCCCTGCGAGAACCACCCGAGTCCCAACGTTCCCGATGACCTTTCAGAACCTAGAAGCCATCCCCCTGCAAGTTATGGGCCCTGCCAACACCCCGGATTATCGCCAGACTACCCCTCCGGACTATCGCCAGCAGCTAGAGAGCCCGCAGTATCACCATCAGCAGGTCCTCATTGGAAATCACAGAAGCCCACCCCGTCAGGGTTCAGAGGTCAACTCTATCCAGTATTTCCAGATGACGCCGACTGGGCAGCTGGAGGAGATGGAGGGAGATGAAGGCGGAGAGATTATGGTAGACACCTACATGCTGCCATCCCAACCAGGGATGCAACCTGGGCAAGGGACACAACATCTACAGGTCTTCCGCAGGCAGAGTTTGTCCCCCGTGTCGTACAGCGAATCATCTAGAAGCCTTCTCCTGAACCCAGACGCTCGAGACTTGCTGCTTCAGCAGCTGTTAGTGGAGAAGCTGGCACAGTTGCAGCAACAGCAGAACGGAACGCCTGGAGCATCAGGCACCCCCTCCTCCAGCAACGATGCCGCCCACCCCGGGTGCCCCACACAGCGCCCTCCTCAGCACCAGTTCCCGCCCTCACGCAGCGAGCTACAGCAGCAGGAGAGTGTGGGGGCCAGCACGCTGTACCCCTCCTCCAGCTCCTGCAGCAGCGACAGACCGCAGCATCAGCAGCAACCTAACGCCCTCTACACGTCGTCCTCCAACAGTCGATCGTTCTCTGAAGCCTCGAGTGACAGCACTCCTGGCCACCAGGTGGCGTCATCGTCACCCAAAGAATCGCCCTACACCATTCTACCCGACGTGCACTTCGCGCGCCTCCAGGACCAGCAGTCGGTCGCGCGGCCGAGCGCTTGGCCAGCGAGTGGTGGCTCCGACAGCGGTAGAAGCAGTGGTAGAAGCAGAAGCAGCGGCTTGACCTTTGCCATCTCGGAGCCAGCCACACCGCACTGGACGCTGGGATCCGCGGACTCGCTGTCAGACAACACAGACCAGCCATGGGAAGGTCTGCAGAAACCACCGCCTCAGGCCGTGGAGAACCTTCCGCAAAACCAACTCCAGCAGCAGCAGCAGCAGCAGCAGCAGGATCACGAGCTGCAGCGACAACGCACGCAGACAGAGCTCCACAAGCCGGAGGAGCAGACGCCAGTGTCCGAATATCTGGGACTCCACGTCTCCACAGTCTGACGAGGGTCGTGGTGTTCTTGTATGCCACAGTGTCCGGCTCCAGGACAACTTGCTGACGACGCCAACAATGTCTGATACACACGTTCCTTGTAGCACACAGCTGTGATGACAATCAGTAACTTGGCTAACACTCGTCACAACACTTCACTCGTCACTTGTCACTTGGGAAACACGTTTTCAACAAACGGAGAACTACGTGACAAGCTGTCGTCCTCAACATCTGGCAGGAGTATGTAGAGTGAGCTATTGTGCTCGCAAGCTCGTGCAGACTGTGACGTCAGCAATGTACACCAGTGCTCGGCTATACATCTGCTGTTAGCGTGCTGACAAACGAGACAAGCTTGTTCTGAGTGTCACAAATACTTAGAGACGTGCGGAGGATGTATCTACTATTAGAGACCTACACAAATGTTATAATACTCTGCGTTGGAGGAGGGAATCTCAGGTTTTGCAACTGAATTTTGTCGTCTGGCCCTGTGACTGTGGACAAGACATAACCATGGCCAGGCTGTGGGACTGTTTGAATGGTTGTGCTGCTGGGGCAGCAATCTGCACACGGCCCAAACAGAGGTCAAAGGTGTTTGCACGATGCACACATGACTGACCTTTGGTCAACATGCAAATATCCGAGTGCTTTCAAGTTTTCTTGTTACTAGAGACAATGAACATTAGTGAAATAGTTCATGGCGCCAGGCAAGTAACCTCTTGCAGTCTTTCTCAGAGGTCACATGACTGTTGTTCTACACGTGTATGCTGCACACGTGACATATCTACACAGTTCCATCCACGAGAACATTCCAGAAGCACAAGAGTTCTGTCCACGAGACTGGGATGCGGTCCTTCTGCTCGCACCTACAAGATAAAAACTCCGCCTGTCGGTGTTTCCTGTGTTCGTTGTTATGTTTGCTTTAGTTTGTCGTTTGTTGACATGTTTATAGCCTGGTGATAAACACGACAAAGCTGTTTCTACGATCACATGTCACATGTCACTCAAATAATTATGAATGTTAATGTTTTCACCTTTGTGGAGCATTGATCTCCGCTCAAGAGGAAGCTTGGAGGATATTCCCATGTGTATCTGTGTTCTTTCTTTCTCTCTGTGTTTCATGCATGGTCAGTTCTGGTTTAACTGTCCACAAAAGATGCAAAGTCGTGGCCATGGAATCGCAGATGAAGTTGGTAATTCAAGCCGAACTTTTTGTCTCGGCAAAATCATTGTCTTTGACTTTTATTATCAGTGCCTACCTTGACAGCTTCAGAGGCTGGAACTTTCTGTCCATCTATGATGCAAACATGAATCAATAGCATTATGACAAAAGTATGATGAACTCCAAAGAAATGTTAGTTCATCGGCACCTGCCATGGACCTTACCTTACAGTCTACTATATTTATGCAATAAAAGCCAAGCTATATTGTAACTGCTACATTTTACAGTTCTAACGGACATTGTATGCATCATTGGCCTGCGTAGGTTGTCCTCCAGGTAGCGGTGGTTGTGGGGGGATGCCTTATGGGAAGACTATGGCGTCAGTCCATGTCTGTACAGCCGTCCAAGATGTTTGATGAGAGATTTCCACCTGTGTTTTCCCAGCCATGACCACTGCATGACGAGTGCCCTTAACTTTAGAGAAAACTTTGATATATGCATTTGAAATGATTGACCGTGTGGCTGTCTGCTACACAAAGCGAGCTTGGCGCAGAGATTTTGTTCCGAGTGGACTACAGAACTTTTTTGTCTGTTTGTTCAGTTGCCTGGAGGGACAGAAATCCGACTCAATATCGCAAACTTGCTCCTGTGTCCGAGCTACCTATGGCCCGAATGTAACAAACACTTGACAGTCACAAACCCTCGGCTGATAAACGTCCTTTATTTAAAAATTACAATAAGGTGAACTTCAAGAAATAGTGAATGACAGAGGTCACTGGAGTCGCTAATGTTCACTGCTGAGTGTGACAGTTAGTGTAAAGTGTAGGCGGTAAAACAAAGAGGATGGCCGGCTGTAGGTGTTTTGTAGCGGCATCACTTTGATCCTTCGTTGACGAAGATGGTGCACCCGCATCTCAATTACCATCCACAGCAAATAAAGTCTTCGTCATGTCCTAAGTGCATCATTCCTCGCCCTCGTTAAACGTGCAGAGCTACTCGAGCTGAAATCACGAAAGCTTGCAGCCGTCTGCTTTCTCTTGGGAAACCTAGAACATTTCGCTAGAAATATTTCTCCTGCATCCGACTCCTTGCAAATAGTAAGAGGCAGGCAGACCCGGGGGTTGTGGGATGGGGGACAACTCTGTGACGCCACAGACCTCAACCTTGCCAACCAGTTCCATTAGTTCTCTACTTCCCGCCTTTCCGCTTGTTTTCTCGGAGTTTCCCGTGGTATCTCGGAGTTTCTCGTGGGATCTCGGAGTTTCCCGTGGTATCTCAGACTGGAGTCGTAGTTCTGTCTCCCTCCACGCGACGGATTTAACAGTTTATGCAAATGTTGTCATAGCTTTTTCTCCGTCCGCAAGGGTGAACTGTCTAGTTTTCTACACTTCAATATTTTTCTAGTTTTCCGTCTTCAGAAAGCACAAATAACAGCGTAGAGAATTGTGGGAAGTGCAGTTACATGAAATGTGCAGGACACCCGACATCTGCTTTTTATCCTTGTTGTTTCATTATCATTATTGTAATTATTGTGATAATCGCAGTAGTGTTGTTGTTTTCACTTTAATGTTTATTTTTCTGTTGTATCCAGTAACCGAGATGTCTGTAAAGGTTTGACAATAGTTTGCTTTGACATGTCGGCCATGGATCTCACTGCACTGGATCTCACTGCACTGGATCTCTGCTTTCTGTAACAGGATATACTGTATGTTACAAATGTTTTGCAATTGGAAACCCATGCAATTAGAGCCACAATAATGTCAACACACAGTCAGTATGTAATGTAGACTTGTGTAAAGATAAACCAAAGTTAGACGAGAGATCATTGACCATGACATGTCACGTGACAGGCGAGAGACTGAGAACAAATCTCTGTCTCTCAATTTAATGTCGCACACATTGACAGAGCAGTTCGCTTCTTTTTAAAATGTCTATTTTAGGAAGTAAATGTCAAGTTGTTGAAGAAAATGTGTTGGGTAATCTGTAAAACTATTTTGCTACCAGTGCGAAGGAGTTAGGATGCAGAGCACGAGCTTCATGTTGTTGTGTAGGTGGCTTCACTTTATCAATCACCGTCCACGACGACTGCGGCCTTCCACGTGATGAACTGTCAGACACTTCTGGACAAGCTAGCGGCCATTTTGTACACGCCTTCACTACTTGGGGCAAAATGTGTATGCATTCTTCTTCCTGCCATCCTTGACATCCACAGTCGTCACTGTCGTTGGTGTTACTTTGTTGTGCATGTCTAATGAAAACATTGAAATATTTTGTGATGTTGTAGTGATGACACTGAGCATCAGACAACGGATGTTGTAGAGGTGTGTGACATGTTGGTTTGTATTTTACACTCGGTTCCTGTCTGGTTCACGTGTGGTTCACTCATTCTCTCAATTTGATGTTCGCCGTGTGTTGTGCCATAATCGCACACACTCTCTAGACGGACTGCGCAGCTGCGGAAGTGCTCAATAAATCTCTAGAATAAGAAAGCAAACTCCTCCAATAGTCCGCAGTTTTACTGCGTTGCCATGGCGACTGGGCAGCGGGTAAGTGAGGGCTGAGTAAGAACTAATATCACGTCAATTGGTTCCGTGAAACAGCTTAAGGGTGGGGAACGGGTGGGGAACGGGTGGGGAACGGGTGGGGAGGAAGGCAGACTAGAAATGTCTTCACCAATCAGTGGCAAGAGAGAACACACCAACAGACAAAGATAGATTGAGGGAAATACAGATGAAGCTGGCACTGCCACCAGAAGACCTGCAAGTCAGCTAAGAAGTAGAAATCATTATTTTAACAAGAGCGCAGACATCTTGGCAACACGTCAGCAGTGATGTCTACTAGCAATCACGGAAGAAAGAACGGAGGGAGACACATAGAACGAAAGAAAAACAAAGGAAAGGAGAAAGGAATAAACGAAAGAGAGAAAGTAATAATACTTCTGTGAAGACGTTTTAAGACAAGGAGGTGCCAGAGTTGCCAGGAAGAGATGGCTGCTGGTCCTCCAGTCAGTCTGTTGCCCACGCGCATGGCAATGGCGGTCGCAGCTGTTTGTTTGCTCAGCCATAACGATCGTGGCCTGCCATCACTTGATTCTCTCACACTGCTCCCAGCATGCTTTGCGCATTGACGTCTGCTTGGTGCCGGTGCACCCAGTCAAGCGGTGTGACGACGGTCTACGACAACTACCACCAGGCCTGCATCACCACCGCCCTCTAAACAACTTCTTCTCTTTGTTACTTACTCTTACTAGACAAACACATTGTGGAGTGTGTGTGTGTGACCTATGACCTGGTGTTTCTGATGAAGACAGACATGACGCACGTGTAGCTACAGTCACACCATGTGAATAACTCGGGCTAACCCAGTGTCTGTCATGACACAATAGTCCACACTGTGTATGTTGGACATGACTATCATCGTAAACCACCCTGTCAGACTTGTCCTTCTGTCTGCAGGGTGTATACAAGTCGTTGTGTGCAGCAGGCAGGTCTCTCCACACCTGAGTGCACACCTCTCCACACCTGAGTGCACACCTGACCCTCCACACACGTGACCATGAAGTGTGCATCACATACACAAACATCATCGCCTTCACCAGCTGCAGAGCATAATCAGTCCTTCTTTCCTTTCAATCCTGACTTTAAGGTCAATATTGAGAGACTTCACCTGATTATTGTCTGATTAATTAACTTTCATAATATTCTGCTGTGTCAGACAGCTTCAGTGTTCTCGTGCGCGCTTCTCTTGGTGTGACTTGAATCACAGGTGCGCAGGTGTATACACAGCGTTTGTGTGTGTGAGAGAGAGACAGACAGAGAGAGAGAGAGACAGAGAGGTGAAGACAATATATTACGACAGTTGAGCAATGCACATAATATTTACATGATGCACATAATATTTACATGATGCACATAATATTTTCAACAAAACTACTTGACCTTGTGTATAAAGATGAATATTTTGCCTTTAAGAAATATTACTTATACTTTTCAGAAAGTCTTTTTGAACACTGGCCTGAATGATGAATGTGTGTGTGCGTGTGTGTGTGTGCGTGTGTGTGTGTGTGTTCATTACCGTGTGAGCAGCTTGACGTGTCCTACAAGTACTTACCTTTGTTGAGTATGCTCACAGGTGTGTCGTCACGTGATGTTTGTACAGTTGTACAGGTCCCTAACCTCTGTTCATGTCCATGCTCACCTTTACCCAAATAACTAATTGCTGTAATTACATGTTACTGTTGGACAGTTAATCGGAAGTGATTGATTTTTTGATTAACGGAAAGTTAATTAAAACTGTTTTGTTTAATGATTAATATCTGACACAGTGACATATCACGTGTACAACTGATTGTAGTAATAAACTGAGCTTAAACACTCGTCTCGTCTCGTGTGACTGTTTGATGGCAGTCTGTCTTACCTGGAGACATTGTCTTTGATGCTAGACTACTATTGTGTGTGTGTGTGTCTGTGTGTGTGTCTGTGTGTGTGTGTGTGTCTGTGTGTCTGTGTGTGTGTCTGTGTGTCTGTGTGTGTGTGTGTGTGTCTGTGTGTGTGTGTCTGTGTGTGTGTCTGTGTGTCTGTGTGTGTGGTCACATTTCTACAGGCTTTCTACTAATGTAATATTTTAATTGACTAATTAACATTACTTTAGAAATCGATTCTTTAGATAGGAACTCCATCAGCTGCAATGTTTCAACTTGTTCATTATCATCAAGCTTTACTCAATCGTCAGAAAGAAAAATGTTGCACCCATTAGTCCCTGAAGCATGGTGTTAACGAGACTAATTAATACACGAGGCCAGAACTTCACATTACAGACATTCTCACTGCCATGATGTCATCTCTACAAGGAGCCGCTCATCCAAACTTGTAGATGCGGTTTACAGCAGGGAGGAGACGGGTTTAGAACCCTGACCTTTGGCTTACAAGCCTACAGAGGCTGTGTACGGGGTGTGGGCTCTGTGACAGCACCGGACACGGGAATCGATGGTCAGGGTACCCCGGGTACAAGATGGAGTTTCTCAACAGCAGTCGTCACGTGTGTTGTTTCATGTGGGTTCATGTGGCGCTGAGGGCGAGAGGTCATTGAAATCACGAGAGATTAGCTGTCGGGGGAGACTTCACGTGCCATGCCGCTGTTCCACCCAAGCCCTCGGCCCAACAGTTGTGCAACACGAGATGCTCGTCTCGATCATCGCCGCGATAACATCGACTACATTTACTCCACAAACCTTTTCTTGATTGCTAAAGTAGTCACATGACCGTGGTCAGAGAGCTTCACTTGCCACTTGAGCCACTTACATCAGCCGCCACAGACAAACGTGCGACCAGCAGCCAAACGCCGATGACCTGGTCAACCTCCTTGACCCCAGGACCTTGACCTTCTCCTGCTTCAAGCTTGTTAGTTGAATTCGTCATGGAGGACGAGCCTCTGAGGTCTGTCGTGTGAACAGTCAAGTTCCAGTAGGACCAACACACTTGTTCTCATGCAATACACTGTCTTCCGAGTCTGGGTGTTGGGGTGTCTACCCTTCTTGCTCTACACCTACACGGCTGTAGAGGCATATCGTATAGAACAGGTCATAATCGTGACCCCACGACTGTTCACACTTACAGATACTTAGTAATTAGTCCCAGCCTCTCTGAGGCCTTCACAGCATTAACACATCCAATCGTGATGTCTGTGTTCTCCAACTTTTTTTGTTCACCCAGATTTGGGGAAATAGCAACTTTCACTGAACTTTGGCCTGTCTAAAAATAATGTTCTCCCTACTACACCCTTAAAAGGTCAATGAGAGTGAAATATTTCTCTCTGGAATCGGGTTTAGTTTATTTTAAAACACTGATTCCCCAAACACGAGTACATAATGAAGCTTAATTTACGAGATATAAACCTTCGGACATCGGCAGTCTCACCTGCTGCTCGCAAAGCAAGAGAAGACTACTACCAAGATGTCGTCTTCACTTTCCGTTCCTACAATGCTATGTTCCTCGTCCTGGGAACTATTCCTCCCCCTAAATAATTCCTGAGAAACTCCTGTGTACCAATTCTCTATACACACCTTCCTTCTCTTCCAGGCTACACGTGACTGCCTCCATCTCACGCACCAGTTCACAGTCAACTGTTTGTGACCGAGAGCAGATTTCTCCACACATTAAACCCTCGACAACAGAAAAACTAAAACATCGGAGTAAAATAAATAATGAATGTTACCTGAGGTAGGCAAGGAATTACTGTTTAATTGCTGACTTCTGAACTTCTGTATCCACAGCTTCCTTCAACTGTCATGGCAGCCAGTGTCGTCTGCGTTTTAATTATCTAGAGTGAACTCCCCTTGGCCGTTTGTTTCTACTTAAAGGCTTTTTACTTTAACAACACACTCACATACACACCTGAACTGCATTCCTGACAAACTTCGACTCACTTTAGTGAAGAAATGGTTTCTACCATTGAAATGTTTACACAGTTGTGACTAACTCTGTATTTTGTGTGTATTAATAACATTTCACTTGTACTCAGCAACTCTGTCCACGTCTCTGCACATTCTGAGCAACAACAGTCGTCAGCATCAGGCCCAGCATCACCTGAGCTCACTGGCGCCTGATGAAAGACTAAATACCAAAAGCAAAAAAATAATAACAAAATAAAAGACAATTATCCGTTGGTTATGATGTTTTAATTCTAATTCATACAAGTATTTAGAAATGTATCCTGCACATCTCCGTGGAGAACACTCATTACCCCTAGCCACTAACACTGACACTGACACTAACACTGACACTAACACTCACACTAACACTCACACTAACACTAACTCATTAAATTGCATGTAGGAGGTGAATTACTGGCCATGATGGCGCCCACTGTCTGACTAAGAGAGTTCTCTCAGAGTGTCGACATGCGTGGACAATGAGTAGACAGTTGTTGTGTCTAGTGTCACCCAGGAAATGGCGGTCAGACCAACACTAAAAACATCAACTTCCAAGTCTGTCGCAAGGCCGACTGATTATCTAAGATTGTCAATAGTATTCAAGAATTGTTACCCAGTCCCTCCCAGCGTGTGATGTTGACGATCGTCTGTAGACAGTTCTCAATATTGTTTTGACAAAGATTGTCTTCTGTCTGTGTCAGGTAAGCAGCTCGCGATTGACTCCTGACCTCTGGCCCATGACCCGTCATCTCCACTTCCAGTAGTAGTAGCGAGGGTTTTGTTTAACTGTTACCGGAATATCGAACTTTCGATCGGATATTGTTCTTAACAGGTCAACAATCATTGAGTAAAGTAATGTTTGTCATTCTCTGTAGATACGCTGACTTTAGAGAATGGGTTTAGTGGCACTTTAGCACCAGTCTATGTACACCCGGAATGGCACCAGCCTCTGCACACCCGGAATGGTTCCCAACACCAGCCTCTGTACACCCGGAATGGTTCCTAACACCAGCCTCTGTACACCCGGAATGGTTCCCAACACCAGCCTCTGTACACCCGGAATGGTTCCCAACACCAGCCTCTGTACACCCGGAGTGTCCGAGTTGTTTCACACTCTCTGCTCTTCTATTGCAGTTCTGCTTCATGAAACCAGTCAGTCGTCGCTGGGTGCTGATGAGTGCAGCTCAGCGCGATCTGTTTCACACCTGTTCTTACCTGTAAGTCCGCTTGTCCATAACGTGTGCGTGTCGCTGATGCTTGGCTGGCGGCTGGCGGCTGGCTGAACATCAGTCGAGTGTCTGAACTTTGACCTAGAGGACAGACGGCAGCAGTTGACCTCCTGTGGCTGCAGTCATCGGGCCTCCCAGGGGATCTGCGACATTGACGAGGGTTGGACTGTCCTTGTGGCGCTGGCTTTGGGCTGTTGGTCACCGTCCTACCCTGGGTAGCCGTGTGTAGAGACTGGCAAGGACCGTTGATGTACAGTGGTATGATGGTGGATGACCTCCCTTGCAGTCTGGTAAGGCTCTGTGCTGTGTTCAAATCTCGGCTCGCGATACACGCCCTTATCTCTGAAATCCGGTTTGACAAGTCAGAATACCGAGGCTTTCCTTGTCCTTCGTTCCCTCACAGTGTGAAATCACCAAGAGAGACATCTCCAGCCACTGCGCGAGGTTAAGACGAGGGGGTGGGGAGGGCCAGAAGCTATATTATGGGACAGCCAGCCCTGTAAACAGATGCCACATACAGAGAAAGAACAGCGTGCCCGAGACCAGGGCCGCCGAGAGCCAGCCCGGGCCCCGGGACAGACGACCTCTCCGGGCCCCTTGTACTTGTAATTGTAAATTATTTTCCCAGTAAAAGAAAAGGAGAAGAAGAAAAAAAAAATCCACTGACCAAGGCCGGGCCCCCTTGACAGCCGCGGGCCCGGGTACACCAGACCCCCCTGTCCCCCCCTCTCGTCAGGCCTGCCCGAGACGAGAGTTGAACCCAGAACATCCAACCCTCACTGGACTAGTGACAGGCGCTAACCGCTACTCAACTGGGCCGCCGCCAGGGTCCGAGGGAGGATGTGTAGAGGACATGATGGCCTCCCATTTCTTCCACCCGGGGTAACTCGCAAAGCTAAGTTCGTTTCTAGGTTTGCGCTTCTCGTCTCCAGTGTCCACGGCGAGGGTCCTGCTGAGGTCAGCCTTTGTCACTGTCGTCAGACGAAACATCTTGTCCGGAAACGACGAGACACTGGCGACAAAGTGACGACGACTGACGACGACTGACGACCTTTGTGCTGTTGGCTGTTTCCAGCGGCGGTTCGATGCGCAGTCAGGTAAACTTGGATTTAGTCGAGAACTGACTGGCTGTAGTTTGTCATCTTTATTGTTATCTTTGTTTCCACTCTCATGGACAACTCTCAGTGCCTCGTAGGAACACAAGGTACTGCAGGCATCCAGCGGTTTCTTGATGTAAGCAAAACACGCGGCCATTGATCACGTGTGCAAACGCCTGCAGGTGTAAATTCAAAGCCACAGAGCTGAAGTGCGATGCCCGACCCCCTGCTGCTTTTTTTTTACACCGTGAGAACCGGTCTCGAGCTCTTACCTGTTGGCCCATGCTGATCAGCGCCCACTGGAGGGACGGGTGGATGGAAGGATGGAGGGATCATCGATCTCTAAAGCTGAAGTGGTGCCGTGGGTGCGGAGGGACTGCTTACCACCAACACTGAGGGCGAGGGAGGTGTTGTGATCAACGGTTCGTTGCTGGCAAATACAGAATACTACACAAACACTCGGCCACAATGAGCAGTTCGTCTGTCTGTCTGTCTGTCTGTCTGTCTGTCTGTCTGTCTGTCTGTCTGTCTGTCTGTCTGTCTGTCTGTTTGTCTGTCTGCATGATGGAAGCAAACTATTTCTGGCACTAAATTCCTAATGCATTCATGCTTCTTAAATCATTTTTTTCAACTGGAATGCTCAGTTTATTGCTGTGAACAATGATCACATATTCTTATTTGATTAAAGTGTTCGCACACGTTCAGTCTTGTTGTTTTCCTTAGACAATCCTTCAAACAATCCCACAAACAATCCTTCAAGCAATCCTTCAAACAATCCTTCAAATAAGCCTTCAAACAAACCTTCAAACAATCCTTCAAACCAAACTTCAAACAATCCTTCAAACAATCTTTCAAACAATCCTTCAAACAATCCTTCAAACAATCCTTCAAACAATCCTTCAAACAATCTTTCAAACAATCCTTCAAACAATCTTTCAAACAATCCTTCAAACCTTTAAACAATCCTTCAAACAATCCTTCTAACAAACCTTCAAGCAATCCTACAAACAATCCTTCAAGCAATCCTTCAAGCAATTCTTCAAACAATCCTTCTAACAATCCTTCAAACAATCCTTCAAACAATCCCTCTATTGGTCCTACAAAGTTGACCATCGGGAGGAGTCTGACCTGTGACCCACAAGGCAGACGACATACAGGTGTCGCCATTTGAAGGCGAATAGAGTGAGCAGAATACACTCGTCCTCCCCCACCGAGTACTGACAGTGAGTAGCGTCCCTTGAAGTCCGGGTGGCGGCGCCACACGTTGGTGTCGCTGCAGACATTCACACTCTCCTTCCATCACAGGCTGGGACGCAGGCTGGCTTCTTCCTCTCACAGGTGTGTTGACTACTGGATGCCAGTCAAACTCGCAGGTGAGTTAGTGTTCTACCTCACAATGTGTTCATGATGACTTTTACCTTTGTTTATTAGAGAAATGTTTACTTCTGCCCGATGTGATGTCGCGAGGTCAAAATAATGGTTGTTGTTTTTGTGGTTTTAAAACCGAAATACACAGAAATGTTTGTGAGATGTTGATAGCATTGTTTGTTTTGTACCTGTGGAGGACTCGTGTTCTGGACAGGTAGCATTGAGGTGTGTAGTTACACATGCTGTTAACACACACACACACACACACACACACACACACACACACACACACACACACACACACAAGCACAGACAAATACAGAAAAGCGTGAAGATTTGTGTTTCTGTTGTTGTCTCTTTTCTTACTCATTTTTCTATCTCTTTTCTCTTTCTCTTTTCCTCTACTCTCTCTCTCTTCGCAATCTTTTCTTCCGTGTGCCTAGACTGTCCCCCCTTCTGAAAATCCCGCAAAGTTTATTTTCTGTAAAGTGAATACACTGTGGCTGCCACTGGAAATGTTGTGATTTACCATCTTTTCTTGGAAATATTTGTTCCTTTTTTTTTTTCTCTTCCGTTCTTTGTGTGTTGTGTGTTGGTTTGGACTGTGCTTTGTTTCTGATGTGAAAATCCTGTTTCATCACTGAGGTGTGTGTCTCGCTTGTGTGGCTGCTGACTAAAGATTTGATTTTCTCTGTAAAACCGAGTTTTGTTGTGGACGAAGCTGAAGTGTTGTCGTCTGTCTTGCTGAGACCTTGGGACGATCCACAAACTTCAGCTTCCACCCTGTCTCGTGATAAGTCTGTGATGTTACATAACAGCAGTGTCCTACAAGGTTGTTTTCAATACACAAATTACGAGGCTTGTCGTTTCGCTAAAATCATGGAAGCTGCAAACTGCTGTACAGGACGAGGCTCACTTTTGAGTTGTCAAGGAGATGAAGCAGGGTGCAGCATCACAACCCGTGAAAGAAGGTCCGGTACACAGACGACTATCAAAGCCAGGTTTGGTCCACTTGCATTCAACCGAGTTGTTTGCTGTCAGCTGCAGGTCATCAAAAACATTTTACACTTCAGTGTGAATGTCCAGGCAATCTCTAGTCGTAGTCATTCTGTCGATTATTTCTTATGAGCAAAGCGTCGATTGCCGCCATTTGCTGTTAAAGAGACCGTTGGTATTACTTTCAATACGGGTATCAATGGGTCCACAAACAACAACACCTTCTATGTCATTGTGCTGGCCTCGTGCTCTAATGAGAGCAAGTGCATCAAAAGAGAGAAAGGTTAAAGGGTAAAGACCGTCAGGTCCAGCGTCAAAACAGGAAGTGACGTCAGTAAGAAAGGCATTGACTGTGGAGGATAGAGTACAGTCCTCTCTCTCAGTCGAGTGCATCTACCCACAGACTTGTAATCATAGAAATCTGGGCACCCGCGCTCGTCAATCAGGTTTTTCTCCACTGACCTGAGTAGGCAAGGGGAGATTACCACACAGACCCGAGCAGGTCTCGAACCAGCTGTCTTCTGCTTCACGGATGGACCACTCACCGACAAGGTTACTGCACCTGCCCTGTCCACAGGGTTAGGTTAGGGTTAGTTACCCACAGGTTCATTCCAGCTGCTGTGCGTCTGAGCATAAACCCAAGCTGGTTCACTCACCCACCCACCCACTCACTCACTCACTCACTGACTCACTCACTTTCACTCAATCTACCCGTTTACCCTGAAGTGCAGTGAAGTTAGAAAGGGAATGTGGAGCAAAGTGTCGCCAGACAGGGTCTGTGTTGGCACGGAAAGGGAAACTAACTCTCGTGGTCTGCGCTCTTGTTTCAAAGAGGAAAGAAAGACATTTTGAAGTCGCTAGCGCCCCCACAGTGTTTGTACCAAAGCGTGCAACTCTTCAAGTGCTGCTTGTGTCGCCATGGAGACCAAACTCCGCCAGTCTGTCACACCACCCGTTACACGTCTGCTAAACCTCGGGCCGTCACCAACAGCCTCGGCTTCGTCAAGACTGTAACAGAGTGTAACACTGTAACACATGTGACAGACTGTAACAGTGTGTGGCAGAAAATCGAAGGCACTTCCACTGCTAGATTTTTTAAGTATTTTAACTTTCAGATAGAAATTTCTATTTTTTGACAAAAGGGTGAGGGTCTTGTGTAATGGTAACAATAATATGTAATGTTAGTATGTAATGGTAAGAATAATATGCAGTGGTAACATGTAATGGTAACATGTAATGGTAGTAGCAATCTCTATTTACGTGCTCCACACTGCTGATATTGAATGTGATAACACTGTGGCGCACAACATAAACTAATAAAAAGCTTGTGTAGAATTTCTGACAACAATCTGTAAACAAACAAACACCTGACTCCACAACAAGAGGCTGGAGGCTGACGGCAGCTTTGTTACAGGCGACACACAAAAGCAAACACTGGGGAGACAACTCAATAAACAAAAGGCTGAGCACAGGGTGGACAGCAGGACAGGTGATGAAGACAACAAGATAAATAATGCAGGTGGAGGCGAGCACACAGTGAAGTCTTATTAAAATGCTGGTAATGCTCTCTGGTCTGCCATCTTGTCACACCTCACAGCTTTCATCTTTCAGCTTTCTGTCACGCTCAGATAATCTGGATGTTTATCTGTGAAAGATTTATCAGCAGAGATTTTATCTTCTCACAGCTTAACGGCCTTTCGCTAGGAAGCAGCTGAAGGATGACGAGAGTAAGTCACGTGATCGAAATCTTCCGGCCTCACTAGTTTATTCAGTGTAACGACGGTAGCGACGTCACCAAGTACAGGTACAGCTGTACAGTACGTTAGTAGTAGTGACGTCATCAATGAACAGGTGAAGATAATCTCAAAGGATGAGGAATCGATCCTCCCATCTACTAACGACTTTCTCCAGTTCTTACTCTCCAACATGGCGACGTGCGCAAGACGTTTAAACTAAAAACTCTGACGTCAGGAATATAAATAGATCCACTTCCGTTATCGAAGATACAGCCAATGGGAGAGCAGGAAACCTTTATTAATTACTTGTGTCCTTAGACATGTGTGACCTCTTGCTTGTGACCTCTTCCTGCTCACTGAGGTTGACAGGGAGGCTGACGGTTACAAGGGAGTTGTTTTGATGAAAAGCTTGATGTGAGCTGAGCTGTGTGCTGATGACCGATGACAAAGCTGATGTGAACTGAGCTGTGTGCTGATGACCGATGACAAAGCTGATGTGAACTGAGCTGTGTGCTGATGACCGATGACAACCTGATGTGAGCTGAGCTGTGTGCTGATGACCGATGACAAAGCTGATGATTGAAATCGTGTAAAGTTAACAGATCGTCAGTCAGTCTGCTGAATGTTGTGTCGCCGGCACCCCGACCTGTGAGGTGTTTGAGGAGTGAAGTGCTCTCACTCGCCGAGGTTTACCCAAGTGTCGTGCACTCCACGTTAATGTGGAAGATGACTGAGCAGTTTGATATGGCGCCGCACTTAGCTTTGTCGTCTGTCTACACATGGCGACTGAAGACCGCCATGCACCAGATGCCTTTGTCAAAATTGCAGAGCAAACATGGAGGATAAACAGAATAAACAGAATAAACAGTGCCTTGACTTGCCGACAGTTTGTTGAGTCAGACCTGACTTCTCGTGACAAGAGTCAATGAACAATTTGTCTTCACAGCGTAAGAAATCGAGCGACTGGGGCCACAGAAAATAGTGCGCGGGCGACGGACTTGTTTCCCACTGAATATTTCAGGCTTTTGGAAGAAATGTCTGTCTGTCTGTCTGTCTGTCTGTCTGTCTGTCTGTCTGTCTGTCTGTCTGTCTGTCTGTCTCAGGGATTGTAGATGGACAGATTGTGTCTCAAGAGAACGAGTGAGGTTGAATTTCAAGGAGTTACCTCCAGTTACCACAGGTCAGTGCGGTTTCTTGACTTTTGCCGCAGGACATCTGCTGATGGAGGTGAGGGTTCAAGTAAGGTCAACAGGGGTCAACAAGGCAACCCTTGTGGTAAAATGAAGCGATGGTGTACATGAGAAAGGAATTCATCGGCGTGAAACGTTTGAGCTTTGTAATAACTGGAACACGTGACCTGACGACTTACCAGCTCGCCAACAACTCTCCGCCATCTCCACCTGCATTTCCTCCTCACCCCAGAAGTCTTCTGTATTCCTTAGCACCTCCTCTCCTTGCACGATCTCTTTAATTTTTTTTTCTTCAGATCGTCTGTGAAGTGTTCTCAGCAAAGGAGCCACAGGCCGCTGAGTTCGATTCCAATCACACGTTGTTGTCCTCTGCTCGCGGAGATCGATCTTCCTCAGCCAGTCACTCCGTCTTCCTTCTGTCCCTCCCTTGCAGTGTCGCCTTCATAATGTCGACAAGATATCATGGAAATTTGCTCGGTTTTATTTGTATTTTTATTTTGTGGTTCTCTGTATTTTTTCTTGACTTTGTTGCAATGAAGTCCCTTCCAGCGAGACACCTTTGTCTGACATCTTGGCTTTCTGGTGACCTTTACAAGATTGGCGATAATAAGGTCAGTGACCTGGGGAAGAGAATGCTGGGTAGTGCATGTCACAGGTGTACAATACACGGTATCATCCTCTTCAATCGTGTACGTGTCTTAACTCTTTATCAAGTGTATAAATAATAATAATAATAATAATAATAATAATAATAATAATAATAATAATAATAATAATAATAATAATAATAATAATAATAATAATAAAGTATTTTAAATGGTTCGTGCTGGCATTACCAGTGATGTGCTCAACCCTTCCCAGCTTCTAATGAACTCATTAACCCCTGTACTTAAGTAGTTTTAACAAAGATACATGTAGCAACCTTCGCCACGTCATGTTTCATTAGAAGCCATCTTTTTATTCATTAGTCTGGTTGTCATAGCAATGCTTTTACAAGTGTGAAGCTCGTCAGCTCTAATCCTACGAACGACAGGATTTCGTCTGATTGTAGAGGACATCTTGTCTGCCAGTAAGATGACTGCTTCACGTTTCTCATCTTTCATCAACGTCTGCTCTCTCTCTCTATCGCTCTTCTCTCTCTCGCTCTCTTTCTCTGTCGCTCCTCTCTCTATATTTCTCCTCTCTCTCTCTCTATTGCTCCTCTCTCTCTACTTTTGGTTTCCTTTGACCTCCCACGACAAGATGACCTTTCAGCACAAAAGCCCGGGTCACAAAGATGTCTAATTTGAGAGCACAAAGACGGGATCGATCTGTAAGTCAATCAGTTATTTGAACAAACCTTGATGTCGTAAGATTACTGCTCACTCATGGATGATGAATACGTCTTGAATACGTATTGAATACGTCTTGAATACGTCTTGAATACGTTTTGACTACGTCTTGAATGGTGAAAGTGCACGAGGCAAGTCCTTGGTCACGTGGACACACCAGAAGCCCTCGACAAGTGTTTTGGTGTAGCACGACTCTCGCCGTTGAGTAAGATATTGGTAGAAATTCTTTCTACATTTTAACTTTTTGTCGAGAGGTATTCAGTTACCAAAATGTGTTTGTGTCTCACGCCTTTGACAAAATGGCGGCCAGAAAACACAAACAAAACCAAATTCCAAACGATCCTGTGATTATGTTTGCTTTACCTTTGTCTGCAGGATCTACTTGGAGGTTTCCTCCAATTCATTTTTGGTTAGACATCTACAGAAAACATTTTCATTCTTTTGGCTTTGAAAATCACTTTGTCTGCTTGTTCATTGTCCATTAGTCGCACAGCTGATTAATAGTCGCATCTTGTTTACTAATGAAGCTTTTACAATTGTTATTTGTAAACACAGATACGACTCCTCCTAATCGTGTTTATCTACAGAACATAGGTATTAGTATTCTTGACAAGGTTTGAAATAATAGAGTATTTGTAGACTCCGTGGCTAAATACATCACCTGTCACAAATACCTTGGATGAAAACATTGTGACATCAGTGTGTTTACATGTCCACTCTCACGGAGGAAATGAAAAGTTCGACTTATGCAAAGTGTAAGCAAGGACTCCCAGAATATTGATGCCGTGCGAACAAACAAAAGTAAAGAGATTATTTCAATCAACATGTTGTGTAAACAAACAAAAGTAAAGAGATTATTTCAGTCAACATGTTGTGTAAACAAACACAAGTAAAGAGAGTCATCGAGCGTTTAAAACATAAAACACAGTATTTCAACATGCTTCAAAACAAAGCAGATAAATTCATCAAAGCTCATAAAACCCAAAATATCTCTCAGGTATCGTGATTTACTCCTCAAACATCTCCTCCCAAGTAGTCATGACAACAACATTATAAGAAACTGTTGTATCAGCTCAAGTAATTTCGAAAGATTTTCCCAGCTGTGGTTCATGCACAGTAACAAGAGATGTTGTGACAGAGACAGTCTGACAGCTTCTCACAAGAAGGAGATGACGATCAAAGATGATTTACCTGAAAGCCTTGACGATGACAGACATGACAGTGTGTCCATTATCTCATTCCGCCCTCGGCGAGGTCTGGCCGTTGTGATGCTCTCAGGCGGATGTTGCTGTCAGATGATGTAAACATGAGGGTCCATCACCTCATCAGTCGAGTCGTTAAGGACAACGATGATGGACAAGTGAAGTGAAGTGCGGACACAACACGTGACCCTCGTCATAGACTGTAGCAACTGTCAGACTGAACTGACGAGTGTTCTGTGTGTGTGTGTGTGTGTGTGTGTGTGTGTGTGTGTGTGTGTGTGTGTGTGTGTGTGTGTGTGTGTGTGTGTGTGTGTGTGTGTGCGTGTGTGAATGTGAGTGTGTGAATGTGTGTGTGAATGTGTGTGAATGTGTGTGAGTGTGTGTACGTCGTTTATATTCGCATCGTCAAGTAGCGTCTCTCTCACACATTCACACGTGCACGGATACAAACACACACAAGAGCACGCGCACGTGCACAGATAGACACATACGTTTACATAAGTTTATTTACTCTCTGTTACTAACATTTACTGTCATTATCATTATTTTCTTCTTACCTTTTGCTATCTATTCTTTCCAACAAATGAAAGTTTACTGAATACTCTGTCAGACAAGATGTCTGAAACACTTTAGGATTTAGTTTTCCATGAAAGACACGAAGCTGTACTTCAGAATGTTTAGTTTTCAAACTTGCACCCGACTGACCTGAGTGACACTAACTAGCTGAGTAGGTTTTCTGCTGAAAGTGCAGGTGAAAATTCCTGGTCTTCGCCACACGACGGTGACACAAGCCGCCAGTAGGTCGACTTGAATGGAAGTCATGGGTGGCCGTCAGGTCCCGGATATTGTCCGTTAATATCCGACATTTGCCTCCAGACACACCCATTATGTCTTGTTACTGCTGGTAGTTGGAGTAAAGGTCACACCCGCAATTATCTGCTGAACCTAAAGATCATCTATGAAGACGATTCACCTGCAAATCATTCCAGCGACACTGTCTGCCCTGTGGATGACAGCAACTCACCTGAGTCAGGTGTAGCTTCTCCTCTACACATGTCGCGACAACACAGAGTTCCTGCGAACAGTTAAAATACATCTGTTATTATTGTTTCTTGACATCGAAGTATCATCTTGACAGTTAGTCTGGACTGTGGACTGTTTCTGTGAGATACAGTATTTGTCACTGAGAAGTCGAAAGGTGAACCT